>NW_019418871.1:0-10706 GCF_000390285.2 Anoplophora glabripennis | reverse complement strand
AATTAATAATAAGTTGAAGTGAGTTTATGGCAAAACAACGTACTGTACAATAACAATCAAAAGTGATTTTGATTGTTTGAATCAAAGACTTTATATCTTTGTGAAAATTTGTTTAAATCGGAAATGTATTTTAACTGTTATAATGCAAAAAAGACATACATTTCACAGGAATCGAGCAGAGAGTCAAAGAGTGAGGAGTGGGGGAACTATGCGAGCGGAGCAGCACAATTCACTCGCGCAATTTCAATTGACTTTTTCTCAGCTTCTGTAGCAGATAAATAGATGATTTTTTCTTTAATCGATAGGAGAAAGCAAGATCTATTCGAATTTTACAATGTCGATTCAAAAAAATCTTTCAATTTAAATTTATATGCAAAATAAAAAACATTTTAATTTTCAAATTTAAAAAAAATATTTTGAATATAATATTTCTCGAATACAAAAAACGATGTACAAATTGTTTAAAATAAATTTAAAGTTAAGTCTGTTTCATTGATAGTCTTTATTTTAAAATATAACGTTAAGAGTTTGACGAGGCTTCTACAGAAATTCCTACAGACATAACTTCTCAGTTGAAGAAACGTAAATTAGAATAAAACTTTTTTTTATTAGAATAAAAATTTATCGTTGGAACTTTTTATGTTTGATCATTTATTTCTCTGTGGAATGTGCGGTAACCTACTTTTTTCTTTCTCTCATCTATTAATTAGTGTTTCAGGTAAATGTCTAGGTTTTTTCGTCTTACCATTTTTTGCATTTTTTCACCCTTAATTCGATTGTAAGGGTATGCATCATAGTATTTCCTATAAAAACCTATGTTAAATATTCAAATTTTTGAGTTTTAAACAAATCGATAAATAATTCGAGAATAATTCACAGAATTTGATTTCGCATTGCAAAAAAAATGAATGTCGACAATACGAAATTGGCTACATTTTTTTTGTAGCACTCGATCTTTAAAATGGAGTAAAAAAGAAAAATGTGTTAATTTGAATATTTACAGAAAATGACATGCATAACAGACAAAAGTAGACTAGCACAGCTATTTCAGGAATAGTGAGAGATAAAATGCCTTACGTAACACAAAAAATCGATGAGAACAGTTACGATAATCCTATTCGGTTAAAAATATATATCGAAGGATTCGGTCAGGATTCAGACATATAATTACAATTCAAGCTTCTGCAAATGCCAACGGAGAATGCATTATCGGCAGCGCGACGCAGAAGTAAATAGTTTTCTTTCCACTCCGCTATCTTACAGATGTAGCAGGCTCCATTATCTAAATGGAATGCATATCTAGGCCGTCTCCTCAGCCAGCCAGCGTCTCTTAGGAGCGTCGGTTCTCTACTAACTTTAAATTCTGAGGAATACGTAAAGCCATCTAAGTCCTCCGCAGTGTGGAAGAATTATGATATTAATTACGCGCAGTACTATGATGAACCACCAGACCCTGAGTTAGATGGATACATCACTATACAGAGTGAGTCAGTTTTTTGTGTTAGGATTTTAACAGTTGATAGAGATTCATTTATTTCAATTTTTATTTCAAAAAGTTTTAAAGATATTGACTCGAAATTTGAATCACGCATTCGTGCGAGAATGCCACAACTTTTTTTAATAAAAATTTTTGTTGTTCCCCTGAATTTAGCAATGATTGTTTAGAATAGGCAAACTCGGATTCCTATTCTATATAATATTTGGGATTTTTCTGTACAAAATATATGACGGATACAGAGAAATGGTAAAGTACTTTCTTGTTCGTCTTTAAAAGATATACAAAGCAACGTCTCGAGCGTCAAAAAATATCAATCCAGTCAAAAGTTACTTGCAAAAGACTACCAATTATGCCATTTTAAATAAACAATAATAAATCGCTGTTAATGTTTTCACAGAGGCTTCTTCGGACACTCAATCATTTCTTACTGCAAACAAATAATTTATGCGAAAGCCGGAATCCGTAAGTGGATTATTTCTTGAGTTATGGCCTTATAAACAAATTAACTAATTAACGATCTGTACAAATCTGAGCGGTACCCGAAGTCGCGCCAATTATTTTATTGGTAGATTTAACAAAAATCTATCGAGTTCCATTGCTTTTTCTTAAAAAAATTTATTTTTATTGCGAAAGGAAATGGAAAAGGAAGTGTTCGAAAATGATAGTAGAAAAACAAATGAAGTTCAAACAAAATGGCCGCGGATGTTAACTTTGTTAATTTAAATGGAACACCCTATATATTTTTACATATTTGGATAGAACGCTCCTTGTCGAGCATAGTCATATAGGGTTTGTTGGGGTAGGGTGTTCCTTTTAAATTAAGAAAGTTAACATCCGCGGCCATTTTGTTTGAATTTCATTTGTTTTTCTACTGTCATATTCGAAAATTTCATAAAAAATCGTGCAACTTTTGTATTTCACATTTTTTTATAACTCTTAAAACAAAAAAGTTAAAGGGGGGGTCAAAATATAGTGAATCGCCCTGTACCTAGTTATGTCTGTGTAGAAATTTTGTTATATAAGCATATACTAATGTTGAGGTGATAAATTAATAGGAAGAACGCTTCTGTATCTTTAAATTAAAGCTTGTTTTTTTTAAGATTTCTTCGGTTAAATTCCTTATTTACTATTTATTTAATTAAAAGACTGCATGATTAATGATTATTAATAATTATTATTGGAAGAAAACTACGATTCAAAAACATTGAAATAAACATAAGTATATCGAAAGTGTTTAATAAAAAAAACAAGTTAAAGGATTTTAAGAAGAAACGCAAAGTTTAATTTAGTTTTGTTAGTAGAAGTAGAAACATAAGTAATTAATAAAAATACTAAATAAATAATAAATGTTATTGATGATTGTTAAGTATAATAGCATGTTTATATTTCGAATTGCAATACCAAAATGATGACTTTTTAAAGTTTTAGAAATTTCTCGATAATTCGAGAATTCCCGGGAATTCCTAGTAGAGAATTCTCGAGACCCGAGAAAAAAAATAGGCCGAGAAATCAGAAACCCTACAATGGAGAGAATATTCATTTTCGTAATAATATCTTTCGGAGATTCAGCATCTGTTGTCAAAGTAGTATCATCAACATATTGAATTAAGTGTCTTGTACTAACGTAATTCGAAAGATCATTAACATACAATAAAAATATTAGAGGGCCAAGAATAGACCCCTGAGGTAGTATTGTATCCACATAGTGGGGAAGAGATCGCCGCCCATCAACATTCACTATTATTTCTCTGACCTGAAGGTAGGAGGCAAGTCATGTGAGAAATGTTCCTCTAAAACCCAAATCCCTCAATTTATTTATCGTAATATCAGTGTTCACTGAAAAAGAGTGCACCCACACACCTTCGTCCATCCAGCGCTGTGTGGATATAGTTGAAAAGTGCAATAGATGCACTATCAGTCGACCTTCCAGGCAGGAAACCATGCTGATGTTCAGTTATAATCTTATATTTGTTAATAAAAGATAACATCTGCTTATAAATACATTTTTCAATTATTTTGAATAAAACACTTTGTACCTTTATTGGGCGATAATTATCCAAGTTAAGATGGTTACCTTATTTGAACAACCTTTTTACAACTTTTGTAGGAATGCAATCCGCACCCTCAGAATTCACATCTCCCAAAGAGTTCACAGCATCTAAAACATTTATACCATTTCTCTGTAGAACCGTCAGAAAAAAAGTTACAGTCAAAAAACGCGAATTTCTAATGTTTGATTAACTTTCAAACAAAATCGCTCGCCTTTTTCAGCGTACGGATATGGTACATATTATTCTACATTTATTATCTGTTTACAAAAAATCAGCGTGACCGAAGAATTATGCATGAAATGGTTATTCTCGGGCTAGATTTCCCGGTCTATTAGCGTCAAAGCATGAACATTATTTTTAGGATTCTCTGCGATGTTTTAGGGGAAAGATCCCGAACCATTGTTATGTTTAAAACCGTGTCAGTTTTCTCTCGTACAGCCGAAGTTACTGTCAACCTCTGGATGTATAGAGGGATATGAACATAATACAGAATAACACTGTCGGCTGTCATGTAATCCTAATCCTTGTCTAGTTAGTGGGGCCCGGCCTCGATCCACACTGGATTAGGGAAACCCATTCCGAGGTTACACGAACTTTCCACCTTGCACTACCAAACATTTACCCGTAAATAGAGCTGGAAGTGACGAATTACGGGAGGAAAACCCACGATTTTGCTCATCGGTAAAATGGAGTGAAATAAAGTTGCTCGGGAGGCTGACAACTTGCAGAAATAGTTCTTTATTTTTCGGTGAAGTAATTAATTATTTATTTTTTTAACTTATTTTAGAAATAAGAAAGGGTCCAATTTCTCACAATCCTTTTATTTTAAAAAAAGACTACCGGTTTCGATAATTTTTCTAAAAATATGTCATATTATTTTAATATTAATTTTATAGAAGTCAAATTATATTTTTATTTTATTAATCCTATTTAATAATTATTAATTTTTACAATTATTCCTTAAGATTTGCCTTTCTTAAAAACTGTTAAATTTAAACATAATAAATATAAAATACAAAAATAAAACTTTTTTTACGATACTTAATATCACAATTACAAAAACCTATTCAACCATATTACTATCCAAAGCATATTCGGATTTTATGATTTTACATGATAAATTCCACTTTTTTAAAAGCAAATTTTAAAGACCAAATACAACAGCGCCAGCGTTACAAACAGGTATTATTAAATCTAACTTTTCAGAACAAATGAGTGAAGTTCTTATTTTTATTAACTTTTTACCAATGTTTTTTTTAAATTTAGAACTAGTGCCATCCATCTTAAACCTAACCAACTATCAATGAGAGCTTAAGAAGAAAACTGTAAATTAAAAATAAAATCAATGAAAACTAATATTTCTAATTTTCAAATTATTAGTGCCAAAATTTTTTAGTGGTACTTTTTTTAGGTTAAGAATTAACATAAACTATTACAAACTATCAAGTGAAAAGAGCAGAAAAACTGGCAAGTAATCCAAACCTAGTATTTATTGTTCCAAAATTAATTATTATTCTTAATAGACTTGAATTTTGAATTTTTTATTATGTTTAAATTTAAAAGTTTTTGAGAAAGGTAAAACTTAAGAAATAATTCAAAAAATCAAATAGTCTATATTTGTAAAAATTAATAATTATTAAATAGGTTAATAAAATAAAATATAATTTGACTTCTATAAAATTAATATTAAAATAATATGACATATTTTTAGGAAAATTATATTATATTGTAGCCTTGTAAGACCTAAAGATGAGGTGTAAAGTTTGACCTAGAAGGATTGTGAGAAATTGGACATAAAGTTCATAAAATTTTTGGAATTGGCATAAATAAAATATATTTTTTTAAATACTCACAGTTTAATTATGTAACAACAATCCAACACCACAACTATAATTTCCAAACTTTTAGGTTGTCCTAAATATGCAATAATTTTTATTACTTTTTAACAACAATAAAAGATTTACAAATTTTTTAAAATTTTTTGTCAGTAACATATTAAATTGAAACGAAATTTCTGAACGATTTTAACGACAAAAGCAATGCCGAGGACAAAATATTATAAGTGTAAAAACGTGCCACATATATTATAACAATTTATTAGAACGCAAAAGTTGCGTCGCGGTGCAAGCAATATTTTTTCGAAAACTGCCATAAAATAAGACAAGTGTGTTTACACAACAATTTAATTTATATTTGAAAGTGCTGTTCCATAATTAATCCCCAAAAAAACGTCGAGATAGTACGAGATTGCCTACAATGAATTCAAAGGGTGGTGTCGTTCGAAGAAAATTCAAAAACTGTCCCAAGTCTGGCATATTTCGAACATAAAATTAATAAAATTAAACCTTCGACGTTATAGTCAGTATATTAAAAAATACACTGAATGCCAAAAAAATGTAAATATCAGAAAAACTAATACCATATTTGAAAAGCAAATCAGTTGGATACCGTTCGAAATAGACCAGAATTCTAACGAAAGAGGAAATTGAGAAATTTTTAAAATAAGCATATGATAATAGATATCTTCTAGAAAAGATAATTCAAATTAATACAAATCGATCGATGTAACTCTGGAGCTTGGTAGAAAAAGGGCCAATGTCGAAAAATTACATTTAACAGCCAATGAGTCTCCTGGACTACCCATATTACATATTTTCATCACAAAAAGGGCCAATGTCAACAAGTATTATAAGCCTTAATTATTTAAATTTTAAAATGGCCTAAGTCCATCTTAGTTTAATAGAAAAAGGGCCAATGTATGGACCAAATGGTTGGTGTTAACAAAATATGGAATGTGCCAAAAGAAATAGCAACTTATCTCAATTTGCCTCATCGGGAAGGTCTATACAAAATAAAATTTCAATAGCAAATAACTTGTTATCACTTCAGCAGAGCCTACGGAAGTTGCTAATAATACAACGAGCGCAGTAAACTTAAACAATTACAGCAGCAGCTTGACTGACCCAGAACTAAAACCTACGATAACTGAGAGCACTGGATATGGCATAAACTTAACTTTATGCAATACCGCACTTTAAATTTGTATATAGTGCAAAATAAATTGTAGTCGTCCTGTTTATCATAGTTACTGTTTTATATTGAAATGTATAATGTTTAATTAATAAAATCATAAGTGATATATTATTTTGACATTTGTTTTATGTTCTAAAATAAAAAAGACTTTGGCGTTCCAGAACATAAAAGTATTTTGGAGCTAGGTGACAAAAAAGACTCACTTTGTCAACTGAAAATTTAACGATAATGCGACTTTTGATGACAGTTTTCGAAAAAAAATCTATTTACATCCCAGTCAGGATTTTTATACATGTTTTAATTTAGGTACCTACTTAATTAATTTATTATATTGGTTATAGATAAATAAATTAAAGTCAATTAAAAAACTGTTAATTTATTTACAACTAAATGATTAATTAATTAGGACAAAACGATATTTAATTGTCATTGTACCAAAAATACACTCTAATAATATTTAATTGGGTTGCTTCACCATAAACTCTGAATATTTCAGTTAATCACTTACATTTTATTGAAAAGTGGTAAATATGTATCAAGCACATCTATTATTCAAAATGTAATTCACGGGATAACGCACACGAGCGAACAAATTGCTCCAATTAAATCATTAACTTACACAAATTAGAACGGCTTCTGTTACTAGTAATTGAAACATCGGCATATTATTACGAGTCGAGTTCAATTACTTGCTGAAATTTAGCATGGGATATTATCATAGCAATGCACACATTCCTTTATTGTATGTTTTTATTGTCGACTTAGTCGCAACTATTGCCTAATTTTTTATTGTAATTACTTTTATTTATTTATGTACGTATTTTTGTAAATTTAATTAAACTTACATACGTTCAGGTCGCTCTGTACAGCATAACAAGAATTATGGTCCTAGTTAAATTCTTTCGTGTATAAAATAAGTGAATTTTATAACTCGATAAAAAAATGTTTTCATAGGTAGAGTTGACCCAGAAACTGAGCTTTATTAAAACACTAACTGTTCGTTCAATAAAATGCTTCAGAGCTTCAAACTTGAAGTAGATGTGGCATTTACACAACGTTTATTAGCTTTCGTGAGGGTAATTACGAAATATTACAACTGTGGTTTATTAATTCACTATTTAAATGGCCGTAAATCCTTGGGGGGATAATTTTTTTTTACATTTGCATAATTAAGCTGATAAGTACACCCGCAAAAATTTAAAATGTAGATTCCTAAAACACAGAACTGTGCCTAAAATTGAATGTCCTGTGGACCGCAAAAACGCAACTGAAAATTGTAAATTGTTTAAATTAATAGCGGGCCATGAGAAACAAATGGGAGTCGAGTGTCAACTGTTTCCAATGTTCACTTTTATGGCCTTTGTGATGTTCAAATTGTTGTTATTTCAATTTTTTTTCCAACGTTAACCAAAACAATAGACAGGAGTTAAATAACTTGACAATTATTAACATTTATATATTTTCGGGGACCTCGATATAACGCTTCGAAATGAGACGATAATTAATTCTATAAGGGTGGCGCAGGAAACGGAATTCCTGCATAACAAGGCAGAACCTGTAGGGGGTGTTTTGAACCACAGCATTTCCGACAAGTTAATGTCAAACCACATGTTGCTAATGATGCAGGCCCCCTGCCAGAAAACAAATCGTAAGGAAGCAGTTGCTAAAAATTATTAGTGGTACGCACTGATTTATTCTTCATATTTGTATAATTTTTATTTTGGCGAATAATTCGTATTCATTTCTTACGCAACTTAATCTATTTTAAATAAATATAGGCCAAAAGTGAAAATAAATAGGTACTCGACCTCATATCGTAGGACTGCAAACAAAGCATCGTAGTTTACATTTAATAAATTTAGCGACAAATAATAGCGCTTTAGTCGTAACGCATACACATTTGGGAACTGTAGTATACATTTTTGTTAAATTTCATTACTAAAAGGGAAAGGAATTTTATCAGAAAGCAAATTTCCATATCATAGGACATTTAACTGAGCAGAGTAGGCTAGCCTCCGTTGATCTTCGTAAGCATTCCAATCAGGATTGGATTCNATTAACATTTATATATTTTCGGGGACCTCGATATAACGCTTCGAAATGAGACGATAATTAATTCTATAAGGGTGGCGCAGGAAACGGAATTCCTGCATAACAAGGCAGAACCTGTAGGGGGTGTTTTGAACCACAGCATTTCCGACAAGTTAATGTCAAACCACATGTTGCTAATGATGCAGGCCCCCTGCCAGAAAACAAATCGTAAAGAAGCAGTTGCTAAAAATTATTAGTGGTACGCACTGATTTATTCTTCATATTTGTATAATTTTTATTTTGGCGAATAATTCGTATTCATTTCTTACGCAACTTAATCTATTTTAAATAAATATAGGCCAAAAGTGAAAATAAATAGGTACTCGACCTCATATCGTAGGACTGCAAACAAAGCATCGTAGTTTACATTTAATAAATTTAGCGACAAATAATAGCGCTTTAGTCGTAACGCATACACATTTGGGAACTGTAGTATGCATTTTTGTTAAATTTCATTACTAAAAGGGAAAGGAATTTTGTCAGAAAGCAAATTTCCATATCATAGGACATTTAACTGAGCAGAGTAGGCTAGCCTCCGTTGATCTTCGTAAGCATTCCAATCAGGATTGGATTCTGCTTAAATTTAAACTGTGCAGGTTGTATCGTTGATAATTTGGTTGTAGGTAACTAATAATAAATAATGTTACTATAAATTTTGTTTCTCTGTAAAATATTACTATCTGTTTAACTGATGAAGTGACTTAATAACATCTGCTTTAACTTTCTCAATGGATATATCAATGGGTATTTCGAAAGTCTGCACGTATATGAGTATTATGATCTTTTTGTCATGTTAAAATTTCTCGACATTGACGGCTTCAGCCAGGATTGAACAGTTTGAAGGAAATAGAATAAAATAGACTCAGAGAAAATCTGTGACGCCTGTACCAGAGGTTACTGCATGCATTCCACCATGCATTGGTCTAGTTGGCCACCGTTCGCCAGCCATTTGTTCTTTAGGAGCTGTCGATTAATCATCCCGCCATCTGGACGTGTCCGTCCAGTCCATTGCTTGAAAGGAAATCTCTCTCCCACCTAATCGAAAGCGGATCTTGGCATGACATGGGCCCGCTGTGACAACCAACATTTTTTTGCATGGCTATCTTTGATAATTGCGCGGCATATTAGGTCTGGAGGTCGGACAATGACGAACTGGGGCTATCCTCAAAATGTTGGGGTAGATTATGAAGCGGATTTTTCTGGAATTTGGCTACCGAGAATGTTCTCAGAAGAAAAAATATTAAAAATCATTTTCTTTTAGTTACCTTGCATTAGAAAAGGTTATTGATTGTAGATGCTTATTCCAAAGAGAGTAACAGCATACAAATACTATTTCAGTAAACTGAGCACAATTATTATGAATTATATGTAAGGAATTTCGACGAAAAAGCATAATCACCTCTCTCGCTCTCAAAATTTTCCAAAAACTTCCAACATAACATAACCTTAAATGCCATACATCAGTAGATAGTATCAGTAAAACTTTCATTGATATTTTGTATTTAAAAAATAAAAGAAAAATTCTAATAACTGCAACCGCATAAAAACATGACAATTAGGAAAAAAGAAGCTGGATATTTAGACATAATTTTTTAAAAGCAGTTGTAGGGGAAGGATTGTATAAGGCAAATAATAGTAGAAGTGTTTAATTTCATGAAATGAAAGTCAAGGTAAATTGCAAAATCAAAATGTAGTTTAAAAAATGTACGAAAGGAAACTAATTGTACATTTAAAGGCAAATAAAGCATGGTGGAAGAATTTTGCATAAATTATGGTATTCTGGAAAAACCTTAGACATTGTGTTGTTTTATAAATATCCATTTCAGAAGTGTCTGAATTCGCCACAAGTCTTTCAAGTCATGTAAAAGCAAAAATCGATGTGCAACAAAACAAAAACACTTGAACATACAGTGCAAACTCAAACACTGCAAAAAATCAAATTATAACACTAAACAAAACTAAATTAAAAGTAAAGTGAGGTTAAAAGCCAGAAAAAATAACCCAAGTAAAATAAAAACGAGAAACAAAATCGA
>NW_019418870.1:13658-14515 GCF_000390285.2 Anoplophora glabripennis | reverse complement strand
AGGAGTGGGGGTAAAATTCGTCAAAAATGACCAGGATGAACCTTCATAAGAAAATACATGGGATTTTGGCGTCATACGCCCATAGCATATCTACTATTGTAAATATGTAATTTATTTTAAAATTCGTTTCCAAATAAAGCCAGAAAAAATTAAACAATTTTGCAAAATTTCGGGTATCTCTTACCGTTTCCTAGATCCTAATGCTATCCCATTCTTATCTTGGACACACTGTATATCTATGAATTCATCAAACTTAAAAAAAAAATAAGTACACTAATCGATCCTACGGAAAAAAAATTATTATTTATTTTATTTATTCACTATTCGACTTATGTTTATAGCAATACTGTACAAAAATAGTTTTGGGTCAAACAATGAGACAGTTTTTTTGTATTTTTTTTAAATTTAAACAAATTATCAACAATTACTGAAAAATTCATTGCTGCAAGTCATTTTTTACTTTTTTTTTTTTTGAGTATGTTTTTGAACTGTTATTACAGATTTTTTTATTTCACCAAAAAGTATATTTCTAAACGAAAACAATGATTACCAGCAGAACTCTGTACGATGATTTTTTTAAGTAGAATTTTTCTTTGAAAAAAAAGTGTTTCAAGCCGAAAAAAATTAATATCTCGGAAACTTCTTGATTTTTATATCTAAAAAAATTTGAGGTTATTTAAGACAGAAAGTTATACTTTCACCAAGTTTCGTCAAAATTAAATTATTTTTGCGGAAATGAGAAATAAAAAACGAAAAATCAGAAAAAAACCTGTTTTTTGCATTTTTTTCAGAAATTTTGAGGTTATGTTAAAAAGTGACCTCTGCAAAAGTTGTAGATTTTTGCATGATGTACAACT
>NW_019418870.1:3607-12300 GCF_000390285.2 Anoplophora glabripennis | reverse complement strand
ATAATAATAATAATAATAATAATAATAAGTTTATTTACAAAAGTATATGACAAACTTAGAACAAAATACATTACAACATAAAATCACAACATGTATAAAACATGAATAAAACAAATCAAAATTACAAAACAATGATATAACAGAACTTATGTAAATAAACTAGTAAGTCACTGAAGCGGCTACTACCGCTTGTGCGTGACTATACAGTGAACAATACACTTCTACATATATTTATCAACAGATAATATAAAACACTTCTTTACAACACTTAAATATCTATAAAACACTAAACTTAATTTTTTTGACTTATGATGTTATGAAATATTTCTCTGCCTCTTTCATGAATCCATAGCTTTACTTTATGCTTAAAAGAGCTATATACATTTATATTTTTAAGATTATTTGGTAAAATATTATACAACCTAGAAGCCAGATAGTTAAAATTTCTTTGTCCTATTGTTTTTACAGACCTTGGATTAACATAATTGTCCCTGTTTCTAGTACTATATGGGTGATTTATCGATTGCGGAAATTAAATATTTTTTTTATAGTTTTTTATTAAAATACTAAAACAAAATAATTGACGGACATCCATTAAGCCGCTTTCTCTAAATAACTGGTCGCTAGGGTAAATAATGGTTTTTTTGTATATTAATTTAATTATCCATTTTTGAATAATATTTACATTTTGTAGGTGGCTATCAGACACTCCACCCCAACCAATTATACCATAATTCAAGTGTGACTGTACTAAGGCATAATATAATATTTTTAAGTGGTACGTATCCAAGAAGTCTCTTAAATATTTAAATCGAGGTAATAATCCTCGAATTTTTTTGACAATATTTGCTATTTGCAGGTTCCACCGTGCATGTCTGTCTATAATTACACCCAGACTTTTATAGACTCTTCTTCAGGTATATTTGTATTCTGATCAATAATTAGTGGACCCATATGAGGTAAACGTGCTGCATAGGACGTAAATGGAAGAAATTTGTTTTTTTCTACATTTAATGTAAGTTTATTTTGCTCAAACCAAGCTTTTATATTTCTGAAATCTTTTTCTGCTTTTATTTTTAGGTCCGACCAAGATTCTGATTCATACCATATACAGCAATATCATCGGCAAAACTCAGAATGGAACCATTTACGTTAAGGGTCAGTAAATCATTTATGTAGATTGTGAATAATAGAAGACCCAAAACCGTTCCCTGTGGAACCCCATAGGTAACGGTTTCTAGATTACTTTTTACCCCACCAATATTTACTTGTTGTTTTCGGTTGTATAAGTAGCTTTTTATTAAATTATGTACATTTCCTCTAATTCCATAATATTTTAGTTTTTCAAGAAGTATTTTGTGGCTGACTGTATCGAATGCTTTAGAGAGATCAGCGAAGATGCACAGTGCAGGATTTTTCTTATCTCGATAGCATTATATATATATGATGTCAATTTGTAAATGGCATCATCCGTTGACCTTCCTTCCCTAAAACCATACTGCCGATCTGATATTAGTTTATATTTTTCTAAAAATTTTACAATTCTTTTTTTTATTATTTTTTCTAAAATCTTTGCCACATTAGATATTAAAGAAACAGGTCTATAATTAACAACTTCCATTTTATCTCCACTCTTATATAAAGGCTTGACCCCAATTTTTAATATATCTGGAAAATAACCATCTTCAAAACATTTGTTTATTATGAAAGTTAATGGAACAACTATTTCATCTGCAATTCCTTTTAATGTTTCAGCACAAATTTCATCATGGCCTGGAGATTTCTTCGATTTTAACTGATTAATAATTGAATTCACTTCACCGCAATCTGTATAATGTAAATACATAGTATTTTCTAACATATCATTTATCTTATGTGTACTTACATTTTTAATTTTATTTGCATAATTCTCGCCCAGTTTACTGTAATATGAATTGAAAAAATTTGACATTTCATATTTATCTGTTATTATTTTATCACCACTAATTTTAATTTCATTTATTTTTATTTCAGATTTAGACTTATTACATATTTTTTTAATACTCTCCCATAACAATTTAGATGAGCTTTTATTTTTTTCAATTTGTGTTTTAATATAATCTTTTTTTGCTTTTGTTATCAATGCATTTAGCTTATTTTTGTATGTTTTATACCTAATTTCTAGATTTCTGTCGTTTTGGTTTATTTGGTGTTGTTTGTATAACTTATTTTTTATACTTATAGACTGTATAAGAGCACTAGTAATCCAAGGTTTACGTTTTACTTGTTTGCCAGAGATTTTAATCACTTTAGTGTTTTTATTAATGTAATATTTGAGAGTGTTAATAAATGTTTCTGTAATAGCATTTTTATTATTTTCATTATAAAGCTTTCCCATTTTTCATTCCGTAATTCAGATTTCAAATTTTGGTAGTTAATATATTTTTTGTAATGCGTAACGTCTATTCTTGGTTTACTTAAAATAATTGAAATGGCTATAGGTAAATGATCGGTTATATCATAGTTAAAATTATCAACAATTACTGAAAAATTCATTGCTGCAAGTCATTGTTTACTTTTTTGCATTTTTGATCATGTTTTTGAACTGTGATTACAATTTTTTTTATTTCACCAAAAAGTATATGTCAAAACGAAAAAATTATTACCGGCAGAACTCTGTACGATGATTTTTTTAAGTAGAATTTTTCTTTGAAAAAAAAGTGTTTCAGGCCGAAAAAAATGAATATCTCAGAAACTTCTTGATTTTTTTATCTAAAAATATTTGAGGTTATTTAAGACAGAGAAAGGTATACTTTCACCAAGTTTCGTCAAAATTAAATTATTTTTGCGGAAATGAGAAATAAAAAAATNAATGTCATGGTTTAGTCTTAAATGAAACAAAATCCCAGCTAATAATATTTGGCAGTCAGGAACTGCATAACAATAATAATTTCAAAATCAAAATAAATGGAGTTGACCTAATTTCCACGACATGTGTAAAAAATCTGGGTGTATATGTCGACTTTCGTCTAAGGTATGAGACACATGTGGCACATTTGTTACAGAAGTGTTATTATAAACTCAAAATGCTCTACATGCATAAAGATTATCTATCAGTTGAAATTAAACTTAAACTGACTGACACATTAATTCTCTCAAATCTAGCATACTGCGATATTCTATACTGGCCAGCACTTACTGTTAAAGACAAAAACAGCCTTCAGAAATTACAAAATGCTTGTCTAAAATTCTGTTATGGTGTTCGAAAGTATGATCATGTTACACCACTTTTTGATTCTTCTAATTGGTTAAAATTGGATGAGAGATTTATTGTACATTTAGCTACATTAAAAAAACCTGTTTTTCGCATTTTTCTCGGAAATTTTGAGGATATGTTAAAAAATAACCTCTACAAAAGTTGTAGATTTTTTTATGATCTACAACTTTTGTAGTAGCTAGTTTTTTGTTTGACGTTAACTTTCGCCAGAAAATGTCAACTATACAATTTCTCATAACTTCTCAACCCTCCAAATCAACCCTCCGCCGCCCCTGCTCATGCATTTATTATTTTTTTCATTTATTATAAGCCCCTTTACCATTTCCACTTATAAAAGTCCAGGTAACAATTTTCTTTTTTTTTCCCTCTAAATGAGTTATTTTGATCGGTCTAATATAACGTTCACTGATTACGACGATAGAAATACAATTTAGGAATGTGAGCCGCGAATGTAAAAATAAATAATAATTATTAGAATACTGTAGAATATTTTAATAGGACATATAATTGTTTGAAACTGCAATAAATTACTATCAAGATATTAAAAATAGAATAAAGTTTATTTCTCGTAGGTATAAATAAAAAGAAAAATTATTAAATTAACAAAATCATCTCAAATGCAGTTATGATAATGGTTAAAAAAAAGTTTGCAAATTATGTAGATACCTATTACAAATTATAATTTAAAAATATAATTTGGGAGACTTTTTCACCTTCTAAACTATTTCGTTTAGCAGTAACAAAACAGAGGATGCTCCGACACATAATGTGTTTTTCATAATTTTATACAGTCTAGGATAGACACATTTTCTTTCATCCCATCATCTCAAAGGTTCGCCGGAACGAGACAACAATGGTTCATCTAAAAATTTATCCATTTCAACTATTGAAGCTGCTGTCTTACTGGATCTTGCCATCAAATTTGTAACAGTTTTATGAAATTTCTCCCATACTTTAGGTGTTGATGCTTTCGACGATTCAGCTACAGGTTCGTCTTCAACATTTTCTTGCATAACTGCTTCAACTTCAATAATTTTCATCTATTTAAGTAAATTTTCTTTTGCTGTTTCAAAACAACCTTGATCTGAAAATCCATATTTTTTTTGTGACATTCGCAAAAATTTTGTTTTTTTCAATATCACGAAATCTTCTATTAATTTCAGAAAAAAGTGCAGTAGCTAATTTTTTAATTTCATCTAGCATATTTTCATCGTCTAAATAATTTCTCTAAAAATTTTTTAGGCTTGCGCTGAATAAAATAACTTTAGAAGTAGTTACAGTTTTTTCACTGCTTACTTCCTCAGTGACATCTTTAAATACTTTCAATATCTCGCAACATTTTTCTAAAATTAAAATATGGTTATTGTTTAAATTTAAAAGATGTGGATAATTTATTGCTACTGTAGACATGACAGCTTCTATAATTTCCAAAATGCGCTGAAACATGTCAAATGTTGAATTCCATCTAGTCCGGACATCTTTTTTAACTTTTAGGCAATTTTCTCTTCCTAGCTGACACTGCATTGCCTTAAGTTTTTCACTTGCTTGAAGACTTCTTTTGAAAAATTCAACTATACTCTTGATTTTGGTTTGAGTGTCTTTAATTTCTTTCAGAGCAGTTTGAACAATTAAATTTATTGTGTGTGCAAAACACGGAACGTTCCTCCATTTAGTTAAATTTATGGCGGCAACTATATTAAAAGCGTTGTCACTAACTACAGCAACAACTTTTTCACTAATTTCCCATACATCTGTTATTCTCTACAGCTCTTGAGAAAGGTTTGCTGCAGTGTGACTTACTGTATATTTGTAACACTGTAATAATGCAGAGTCTAAAACATTATTTTTATTAATATAATGCGCAATCACTGAATTGTAGCTTTCGTTAGCTACAGATGTCCACGCATCTGTAGTTAAACATATCGCATCGGCGTCTTTAAGTTTTTCCTGGACTTTTTCTTTTAAAAGATTATACATTTGCGGAAGTATTACCTTGCTCATTGTCTTGCGAGATGGTACCTGATATCCCGGATTAAGTTCACTCAAAAAATCTTTAAAATGCGGATTTTTCAATAATTGGAACGGCAAATAATTTTTCACAAACATGGTTAAAAGTTTGTTCAAATCATCACGTTTCTTAGTGGACACTGGCATATAAAAAAATGAATTTAATGTTGCAGATCTCTTTTGTACAATTTTTCCTTCACCCGACCCTGTCATTTCTTTATTGGAAGTTGTTCTAGTAGTACTAACAGTAGCAAGAGTTTCTATCACTTCAGGTGTTGACGTAGAAGGAGAATGTTGGGTTTCAGCACTTTTAATAATGTCCATTATATGTAGACCCTCCCTTATAAGATAATTGCTTTGAACAAAAATTGCACTATGGTGTAATTAGTCTCTTTTTTTTTATTAGATTACCACACTTTATTTGTTTTATGCGCCGGCAGCTCATTTATGGCTAGGTTGTGGGTAAAGTAAAAGCGTTAAAATTCACATCAAATAGGGAATAAACATTATGTAATCTAAGGGTAATTTCTAGGGGCGCCAATCACTTTTAAATAAGTAAACAAATATCGATGAAAGTGATAAATATCAATATCAAAAATACAGATGTTTTTTTTATCTATTTAAAGTGTAACATTGGTGAGTTGAGGTAGTTACAGACATCACGAAAGAAAACTAGAAAACATAAAATTTAAAAACAGTTTTATTAGAAATTATTCAAACTGAAGAATGTCTACACTGATACTAGATGTGATGAAGTAAAGTAATTGGTATGAAATATACCTTCTAAATTAATCGATAAAAATGCATTAAAGTTAATACTACATTTAATAAGTATACCTATATAATAAGACAAAAAAAAAAGGTGAAGGTTAACGAAGCATTCAAATGTAGATTTTTGTGTTGAATAGGTAATTGTGAAATAATATTATAACGGTGTCAAAATAGTGGGTTATTTGTGATCACAAGTACCTTACATAATGAAATAATTTTAATTGCTGATGGATAGAGTATATACATATTTATACATAAATATACCTCATAATCAGACATCCAATAATTAGGTAAATTTAAATATTGTTACATCATGTGAACAAATTAGGTTAAAGATTTGGCATGGAAATCAAAATTTTGTGGTTATTCTTAAAATAAAACCTGACATCCACGTGGTCCAATCCACAAGCTAAAATGGTGGCTCCATGGTCCCGGAAATGGCTCTGACAAATAGACTGACGACATCAGATCGACTAAAACGCCAATACGTCTGGGAAGTCTATGTAGGGGAAAACCACGGGGAAGACGCAGCGAACAGGCTTGGTGGAGACAACGGGGATCGTGTAGGTGTGGAGTACGGCTCCCAGTGCGACACTTGCGGATTACATAACCAGGTGTAAAACCTGGTCAGAGGGACTCGAAAGCAGTACACGCCTACTCCTAACTTACTTGCCCTGTGAATATTTAAACCACGGTATACCTAACTGCAATAATAAAAAAAAGACCGGCAATTATACTTACGGAGCAACCTCCGGCGAGTTGACAGTTTTTAGTTGACTATTAGGAAAGCTATTGAATGCTGGTGATGTAATGTACAATGTACAGTTCAAAATATCGGACTAATAAGTCTGTTGCAATTTTACTACGGCACAGGTTAAATGAACGATTTCACGTACCTATTTCTGACCCGCGTTTCAAGAAGTTCTGCCGGTTGATCTCTTTCTTTCCGATTTTAATATTCGCCCTGC
Organism: Anoplophora glabripennis; assembly: GCF_000390285.2. Classification (NCBI taxonomy): domain Eukaryota; kingdom Metazoa; phylum Arthropoda; class Insecta; order Coleoptera; family Cerambycidae; genus Anoplophora; species Anoplophora glabripennis. The sequence goes on along the minus strand of NW_019418870.1, from coordinate 5,298 downwards.
TCCGCGTGAAGCGCGCACGACCGGACTTTGGTTGTTATAAAAACTACACATCTGATTGTGTTCCTACACGATACAGGATGGTATAAAATTTCCTAGCTCAGGATACTGGGACACAACATTAAATATGTATTTTAATAAGGTGTCTTATTTGAATGCTACAGCACTTAGCGTAATTCGGACACGATTCAGTAAAATAGTTCCAAACAAAACTTTTCTTCTTTGCCGCATTTATCTTGAAACACAAGAAAAATAATAAAACTTCTTAGGTAAGAACAAGATTAAACGCACCCAAAAAAACTTTGTTAAGCGTTATAGTGTGGTATGTAAGGGTTAAGAGACAAAAGAAACTGAATAAAATTCTATATTAGATCAGTGGCTGCTCTTGACTTCTATACCTGGGAGGACGGAAAAATTTAGGTACAAAGTATTAAAAAAAAAGATTAAATATAATTGGGTAGGTAGTTTTATCTTAAGTGTTGTCTATTGAAATATAAGGAAAATCTGCTCAACATTATTTTTTATAGTGAAAGTCCATTCTTCTTTTTTCTTATCCAAAATATCATTGATACTTGATTTTTCAACGCATTGCAAGTACTGTTAGTCTGTCTTTACAAACTAATTTAAAGTTTTACTAATATTTTAAAATCCAAGAAACAATACGTAGGTAAAAAAATGTGAATATCTGTTATTTGGTTATGGGCTGACTAAACAGAGTCCAAACTGCATAGTAAATAATAATAGTAAGTAATAATAGTAATAGAAGATGCTTGCATCTAACCTGTTTCTGTTGCAAGATTTTGAAATTTAAAGCCCCTCCATATTTATATAGGAAAATTAAATTCAGGACTGACGTTCATAATTTAAATATTCGCAGAAAACATATATTAAACATACCTTATCATCGCAAGAAGAATTTTTAAACGCTCTAAATATTATTATTATTATTATTATTATTGTTATTGTTATTGTTATTGTTATTGTTATTGTTATTGTTATTGTTATTGTTATTGTTATTATNAACATCCAGAACCAGTTGAATAATATTGAACATTGGTGTCAAATTAACAATCTCAGCATGAATAAATCAAAGTTTAAGGTTATGTCCTATACTAGGAAATAAACATTTGTGTCTTTTTGTTATACGTTTAATTCAAGAATTTTGCAGCGATATGAAATCATTAACGACTTAGGGGTCAGTTTCGATAAGAAACTGACATTTTTAGCTCACATTGAAAATATACAATCGTCAGCTTGGATTTATTATTAGGAACTGTAATACCTTTAATAATGCTAAAGCCCTTACAACACTTAATTTCTCGTATGTTAGATCTAAGCTGGAATATGGCAGTACAATATGGTCACCTACTTACAATGTAAGTACTCAAGTTAAACCTGGAGAAAGTACAAAGGAAATTTTTTAAATTTCTTCATTTTAAAACGTGTGGTATTTATCCTGACAGGGGCTATGATCACCAGCTGCTTAGAAAATAATTTAATATATCCTCTGTTGAACTTCGCAGAATTCAGCAAAGTCCGAAATTTCTCTATTTGCTGGCACAATGGAATTGATTCTCTAGATTTGTTGCAGAAATTATTATCATTTTACACCTGTTGTTGTTGTTTTTGTTGTTCTTGTTCTTGTTCTTGTTCTTGTTCTTGTTCTTGTTCTTGTTCTTGTTATTGTTATTGTT
>NW_019418870.1:0-1405 GCF_000390285.2 Anoplophora glabripennis | reverse complement strand
GGTGGTTAGGGCCTACCAACATAAGTCGTTCCTGGGCGCAAATGCGGCCTGCGTAATAATAATATGCCGCCTCCTCTCCCGCACAAGTCTCCGACTTCTGGGCTAACTCTCGTAGTTAGAATGAGGAGTAGAGATATTATTATTATTATTATATTATTATTATTATCTCAGTTTAAGTGATAATTACAGTGCCGAAAAATCAGCAACTGTAAGATACAGCAGATATAGGGCATACGAATAATGGACCGTAATTTTGGTAAAAGAGGAATTTGATAACGATTCATCAACATAACAATCAAGGACCAATGTGGCTAGTGGCTCCACATCGTCCACCAGAACGCTCAGCAAATATAAATATTGGAAAGAAGATTTTATCTCCAGTTTACAGAGTTTCTAACAAATGACATGGCAAGCGAACCATAAATTTAGGGATTTAACATTTGACAACTACTATGGAGGCTTGCAAACCAATGGAAACGTTTTTTATTATTTGACCAATAGCAAGACGAACTCGTGTGCATCATAATCTGATTAATGTCTGAATAGTAGAGCCTTTCCGACCTTTTACTAGAAGCAGATGTTTTTACTATCATATCACATACCTACTTTGAGCAAGTACTCAATTTTTATTCATACAAGCTGAAGTTGTGTGTAGGATAAGCTAATTGATGTTTGAAAAGTAGAGCATTTGCTTCCAGTAAATTAAAAGATGACTCGAAGTAAAAACATGTCATTATTGGTACGAATTGAAGGGTTTGCTTTTGCTTCAACCTTTTACTGAGAGCAGATGCTTTTACCATTTTAATTCATAGGAGCCAGTTATACAAGAACCAAAAAGTGTATAGGATGTATTTAAATGATGAAGTACAAATTATATCTTGATAATTTTGAGCCCATACTGTGATAATGGAACCAAATATACGTTAGTCGATAGTTGTTTCAAGCAAGATACTTTAAAAAAACGAAAAGGAGGTTTTTTATTAAGAAAATAATACCTATATCTTGTAATTGTTAGACCTCTGTCAGGCATTTCTGCCTTTTTTCCAATACGTAAGGATTTACAGATTTAGTTATAATATATTTTGATATATCGCAGATTGATACGGTCCAAAATGCGTAGATATAGGTAATGTAACGATATCTCACTAATTAGGCCGTGAGAGGTCTAATTACTGGACATTATATCGTCGTGACAGTGACAGGTCTTGACAACATTGTTATTGATTGATAGTATGTATTACTGTTTAATTAAAATAAATTAGACAGAAGTAGAAAATTATTTAGAATTAAAATAGAGTACGGAGAAGAATTTTGCTCTATTTTAATTCCTATAATATTTCAATTTTCTACTTCTGTGTAACACATTTTAATTAAATAATAATACAAACTGTCAAACAATAACAAT
>NW_019418869.1:3745-11071 GCF_000390285.2 Anoplophora glabripennis | reverse complement strand
TTTTGACGCTCGAGGGCTAGTTTTGTAGGTATTTTGAAAACGGAAAAAAAGTACCTTGCTGTTTTCTCGTGGAAATGAACGGAAAAAAGTTATAAGCTAAAAACGTGAATTTACTTAAAAATTGTACAATTAACCACCCTGTAAACAATCTTCCCTCCATTTTTATGACTGTGGAAACGAATACGTTATTATACATAATATTTAGCATCAATAATGATAAATTCAGCCTGCCGAAACAAAAAGTCGCGTCTAACTCTATATTTCCTGGACTACAGGTTGAATACCGGAAACAGCACTCTTGAGTATACGAACGATTTTAATAATTCGAATCTAATACAATGCAGGCGTAAATGCTACTGTGCATGAGATTAGATCTAGGTACCTCGATATTTTGAAAAATTTATATAGTTTTAAATAAAAACACAACACCGCAATAAAATATGTTTTTGTATATTTTTTACTATTTTTTACCACAACAGAGATGGATATAAATTTTAGAGTTCATTAGGACAATATTATTACATTTTACTGCAGTAAAAGTAATTATTTTTTGTGGAATTATACGAAAATACTTTTATTACACGATTACAGTTTTGATAGTTTTTTTTGCACAAAATGAAGGACTACAACAATATAATAATTTTCTACAAAACATTTTTTTCCGTGGCTGATATAATAAATTTATAGTTTTCCATTCTAAAAAATAATGTTTTTGTTCTTGTATGCATTCATTCACGATCATGCATGCTTTCAAACAAAGCTTCTATTCTAAAATCGGACAATTACGTTATTAATTTGAGGAAATTGCCGTAATGGTATGATGAATATCGTCGTAACTTATTAGATTAGCCTACGAACAGTGTAGTAGCTGTAAATCATTTATAATTCGGCAAGAGTCGAACATTAGCTCCGAAGCTATAACTTGTTAATATGATATTGAAGCCTAATTTAAAGATAAATTGAGATTTATCGATTATTAATGAGCTTAACACCGCTCTAATAGATAATATCTGGGTTTTGTAGTAATGAGATCACTCAGATATCAGAACTGCCCTACATTTTTGGCAACAGATGTGGGACATATGTACATAGTGGCGCCCTCCAGTTATGCGTTATGAGTGTCCTGAAATTAACTTGGAATAAATGTATTTTTGTAATAAAATAGAAAATATATATAGACGTAGGCGGGAAAATGTCGCCTAAGAGGTTAAAAAATTCCTCAATAAAAAAAAATTGTATTTTTAAAGTTATCTGACGGAGTTTTTCTAAGGAAATAATGTAAATCTCGTCCTAACGACGACTAACCAAAGAAGAAGACAAGAAGATTAGCAACTAAGAAGATTAGCAAGTAAGAAACCATCAGTGATTAGGCTGTGAAGAAATTCTAGTTTAATGAAAATATCCATTTGAGAAATAGCTGGCTATTTGCACCCTATTCGAAGCAGCCAAGTCATCGCGAGATGTACTTGTATTTTTATGTGTTGAAGAGCTTAGGCTTATCATCAAGCTCTAGGAATAAAAAAGGACGTAAAAATATTTATTTTATTAATCTTTTTATTTATTTTTTTGTTACGTACATTTCATAAAGCTAAAGGCATAAATTAGTTTTACTTACAATTAGTAACGTATTCCATATTAATATTTAATAAATTATCCAAAAATATTAATTCTTTAAAAACACCCGAAAGATTTTTAAATGAACATTGCTAAGGCGCACATACAAAGCTGTCCAGTGGTGGCACAGACAAGAGTTTAAGTGAAGTTTAAGAAACGAATTATAAAACGAATACTTATTTGATTTAAAGAAAATTTCAGATTATTATTATTATTACATTTAATAAATTGACACCCATTTAAAGTTACACCTTGTATTTTCTATTCGATTGTGTGTACATAAGAATCTTGATTTTTTCCGCCATCAGTAATTTTCCTTTGTCGCTCTGTGACATCTATTCCTTTAACCTCAACTCAACATGGAATATCGAAGTAAAAAAAAATAATAAATTACTATCCAGGATTTTTATTAGTACGCCTAGAAGAAGCCAACAATATGTAATACCAGATTGGGAAATAATCAGTGTTTTCAATCTACAATGGCGTATTATATGAAGACCTATATGAAGTATTTATTCAAGAAAAAGACGTAATTATCGACATTATATCAGAATCCGTACTTTGAAAAATATTTTGTGAGATAACCGAGGTTCAATAGTTAATAGGTCATCAAATATAAAAAAAATGCTGAGAACACATTGGAAGGGAAAAGATTGACATTTCCGCTTATATAGATTCCCAACACGAGACTTATGTTGGTTTGAAATCTCGAAAAACTGCTTTCTAATGGAGTTTTTTGATAATAGGACGTTGACTAGGTTTTCTGATTTCTTGGCTTATTTTTTTTCTCGGGACTCAAAAATTCTCGACTAGGAATTCCAAGGAATTCGCGAATTTTCGAGAAATTTCTAAAACAAAAAGAAGAACACGCTAATATACTGAACAATCATCATCAACATTTATTATTTATTCAGTCTTTTTATTAATTACTTACAAATGTTTCTACTTCTACTAACAGAATTAAATTAAACTTTGAGTATCTTCTTCTGGAAAATCTTTAATCTGTCTTTGTTATACACTTTCAATATATATTTATTTCAATTTTTCTCAAACTTAGATTCCTTCCATTCCTTCCAACAAATAATAGATAAGGAATCTAACCGAAGAAATCTTTAAANATTTGCAACCTGGATATATTTTTTATTTTTTAGCCTTAGTTGCATAATGAAATATACGACGCACGAGCGTGATATAGTTATATATTATTACATATTCGGAAAGTTTATGAAAAGAACTGTAGTTAAAAAAAAAATCGTCAAGATTCGTTGAAAAACAACGGAGTTACAGACGAAATGAAGGACTACAACAATATAATAATTTTCTACAAGACATTTTTTTCCGTGGCTGATATAATAAATTTATAGTTTTCCATTCTAAAAAATAATGTTTTTGTTCTTGTATGCATTCATTCACGATCATGCATGCTTTCAAACAAAGCTTCTATTCTAAAATCGGACAATTACGTTATTAATTTGAGGAAATTGCCGTAATGGTATGATGAATATCGTCGTAACTTATTAGATTAGCCTACGAACAGTGTAGTAGCTGTAAATCATTTATAATTCGGCAAGAGTCGAACATTAGCTCCGAAGCTATAACTTGTTAATATGATATTGAAGCCTAATTTAAAGATAAATTGAGATTTATCGATTATTAATGAGCTTAACACCGCTCTAATAGATAATATCTGGGTTTTGTAGTAATGAGATCACTCAGATATCAGAACTGCCCTACATTTTTGGCAACAGATGTGGGACATATGTACATAGTGGCGCCCTCCAGTTATGCGTTATGAGTGTCCTGAAATTAACTTGGAATAAATGTATTTTTGTAATAAAATAGAAAATATATATAGACGTAGGCGGGAAAATGTCGCCTAAGAGGTTAAAAAATTCCTCAATAAAAAAAAATTGTATTTTTAAAGTTATCTGACGGAGTTTTTCTAAGGAAATAATGTAAATCTCGTCCTAACGACGACTAACCAAAGAAGAAGACAAGAAGATTAGCAACTAAGAAGATTAGCAAGTAAGAAACCATCAGTGATTAGGCTGTGAAGAAATTCTAGTTTAATGAAAATATCCATTTGAGAAATAGCTGGCTATTTGCACCCTATTCGAAGCAGCCAAGTCATCGCGAGAATGTACTTGTATTTTTATGTGTTGAAGAGCTTAGGCTTATCATCAAGCTCTAGGAATAAAAAAGGACGTAAAAATATTTATTTTATTAATCTTTTTATTTATTTTTTTGTTACGTACATTTCATAAAGCTAAAGGCATAAATTAGTTTTACTTACAATTAGTAACGTATTCCATATTAATATTTAATAAATTATCCAAAAATATTAATTCTTTAAAAACACCCGAAAGATTTTTAAATGAACATTGCTAAGGCGCACATACAAAGCTGTCCAGTGGTGGCACAGACAAGAGTTTAAGTGAAGTTTAAGAAACGAATTATAAAACGAATACTTATTTGATTTAAAGAAAATTTCAGATTATTATTATTATTACATTTAATAAATTGACACCCATTTAAAGTTACACCTTGTATTTTCTATTCGATTGTGTGTACATAAGAATCTTGATTTTTTCCGCCATCAGTAATTTTCCTTTGTCGCTCTGTGACATCTATTCCTTTAACCTCAACTCAACATGGAATATCGAAGTAAAAAAAAATAATAAATTACTATCCAGGATTTTTATTAGTACGCCTAGAAGAAGCCAACAATATGTAATACCAGATTGGGAAATAATCAGTGTTTTCAATCTACAATGGCGTATTATATGAAGACCTATATGAAGTATTTATTCAAGAAAAAGACGTAATTATCGACATTATATCAGAATCCGTACTTTGAAAAATATTTTGTGAGATAACCGAGGTTCAATAGTTAATAGGTCATCAAATATAAAAAAAATGCTGAGAACACATTGGAAGGGAAAAGATTGACATTTCCGCTTATATAGATTCCCAACACGAGACTTATGTTGGTTTGAAATCTCGAAAAACCGCTTTCTAAAGGAGTTTTTTGATAATAGGACGTTGACTAGGTTTTCTGATTTCTTGGCTTATTTTTTTTCTCGGGACTCAAAAATTCTCGACTAGGAATTCCAAGGAATTCGCGAATTTTCGAGAAATTTCTAAAACAAAAAGAAGAACACGCTAATATACTGAACAATCATCATCAACATTTATTATTTATTCAGTCTTTTTATTAATTACTTACAAATGTTTCTACTTCTACTAACAGAATTAAATTAAACTTTGAGTATCTTCTTCTGGAAAATCTTTAATCTGTCTTTGTTATACACTTTCAATATATATTTATTTCAATTTTTCTCAAACTTAGATTCCTTCCATTCCTTCCAACAAATAATAGATAAGGAATCTAACCGAAGAAATCTTTAAAGAAAAAATAAGATTTAATTTAGATATACAGAAGCGTTCTTTCTATTAGGTAACTATTATTAATTATAATCACAATCTTTTAATTAACAAAACAAAAATAAAATAATCAACTAAAAGAACAGGAACTAAATATTTTTAGAATCAACATCAACATTAAGTCTCTGATAATAAAATTTCTACACAGTTTTTTAACTAGGTACATAAAAAAACGAGAATCATCAAAGTAGACTTGATTGTTAGCCTTATAAACTTAAAATAAATAAATCACAAGTAGAATAGTCGAGAAACCACTTCAACCGCTCAGCTATTTGTCTCAGTGTCTCTAAGTATTTTTAATGAAATATAGTTTTAAAAATACAAGCGCATTAACAGCGTTATCTGACAATCGATTTCTTAGTAACAAAGTTTCCAGATAATGAGAAAATCCGTTCATTTTCTGTCGATGTTGGCTTATCGTCATTAAAACTTTATATAAATTTTCAAGGTTTGGCGATTTTTTACCAGCTGACTCAAAGAGCCAGATTTCCCGGGAATTCTCGACATGAAATCCTAGTTGCAACACGAACTGATTGGGAAATTCAGACTTTAGATTCGGATTCAGCAAAATATTATAGGATGCGCTGGTCTGATCCACAGCCCAGCCTATTTTTTTTTTTTGTGGCGCTGTATTATCAAGGCATCAAGAAAATCTACAAATAGACATTGAAAGCCAGAATATTACCATGTGAACCAATTCATTGTGACACGTGAATTTTACTTTTCTTAACTGTTTTGATCATCTTCGCCATTTTGTGGAAGAAAAATCATTCGAAGAAGAAGGTCCAAATTCCAGATTCAGTCTCAAATATAGCTACGCTTTTGCAGTTTCTATGCAAGCTAATAAATATGGAATATGGGGTCAAGTTTATTGTCTATTCAGTTGTCGTCCAGAGGTAGTACTTCATACCTTTGGGATTACTGTATATTTCTACTTGAACTCATTTGATACTTTATGAAACTTACTTGCGCGTTTATTTATTTAACCTAATATCCTGGAAAAAGTATGTAAACTAATAATCAAATATTTCAAAAACCAAATATTATACTTTGTTATCTGTCCTGTTTCTTGAAGTAGATATTTAGTGCATACAGAAATGATAAAAAAAAATAAAATTAGATTTTGCTTTACTGTTGAAAAATTGTCTTGTTTCTTCTACGATAAATCGAATGTGTGATATAAATAAACAAGTGTTCTTAATATTTTTACGTTTTTAACATCCAAGTAACTTAAGGAAGTATATCGGGGTCCGAGGGAAGTAAGGAGCGCAGGGGGGGTCCTATGCTTTTCTTATGGGATTAAAGCCCGCTGCCAATTTGAAAAAATTAAATTCTATTGAAATTATTTGTGATAAACATTATCTATATAGCAAAGAAATCTACTCATATGCACATAGCATACATATTGACTAATTAACAACATAAAAATATCATATTTAAGTAGTTTTAAATTATATTTAATGAACGCATAAAGACTATGTAGATGTGGCAACAGCGCTAATAATTGACTAGCAGTTGTACACACTGCGAACCTACAGACCTCGGACATCGGAGATATTGCGCGTCAAATTCGGGTAAAGATGCGTACGCGTTCAAAAATGTATTGTGTGTAAACTATGTACAATATAATTATTATATATAGCAAATATATCGTATTATCCTCGCGAAGATTTGTATCCTTTATTTAAAATCCGTAAATCATGTGAACTGGTAAAACAACGAGAATTATGTTAATTTAGTTCTAAAGAAATGAAATGACACTCGCGCCCATCTCTCGTCCAAGTCAAAGAAAATGTTGGATGCAATTTTGAAGGTTCTGTGATAGAAATTACATTATTACTCACTGTTCGTGTTTTTAATCTCTATTTTAGTAATGTTACAAAAGTTTTGCAACTATAACTAATGTTTTAGATATAAAGTTTGCTGAGAAATATTTATGTTCCTTTGTTATTCCGTACAAATTCCGTAGAAAACTTTATGTAACCCTAAATATTGCTGGGTAATGAATACGATGTTTTTAAAACCATTAAATATATTAAAAGGATTTGTCAACTGTATTTTTTATTCCAATAAATATAGGTATCACAGCTTCCTAGTCTTTTTTAATTAATCTAGTTTTTTAAAAATATTACAAAAAATCATCTGTTGTGGATAATTTATTGTTGATAACAATGTACATGGGATTTAGGAAAAATGTATATGTTTGAAATCAATTTCGTTTTTATCAAGTCTTTCAAATGTATTCCCTCCTTGCTGTCAGCTGATTGC
>NW_019418869.1:0-3462 GCF_000390285.2 Anoplophora glabripennis | reverse complement strand
TGTAAAGAATTTTGTTGATGTGCTTACAAATTGCACTTACTTTTAAGCATAAACATAAATATTCTTGTAATATTATGGTTTGAAGTGTCTGCCACAAGGGGTTTGTATTTGTATGAATAACTTGAGAACGGTGAATCTTAGGGAAAAAATTCAAGTTACCTTTTTTACGTATTTAGTGCATTAGAATATAAATCCGTTACAATATGTTGTAAAAAATACAGTGGCGTAGGTTTTTTTATAAAAGGAGGGCGACCCCTGTCCAGTTGTACGCCACTGGTTGAACCTATAGAGCTCGCATTTTAGGGAATGCAAGGCCTACTGTCATACATTATCTGTACCAAATTTTATTGAGATCGATTAATAGATTCCGGAGATATATACAAAAAATCAATTTTTTTTTAACAACTTTAACACCCTGTATCTCTAAAACGAGGCCGCTCCAGACCTATGTTTATAAGGCAAACACCTATTATTTTAAAGAGATATGTCTGCCCTCGAAGTTTCCTGCATAAATTCGGACCACCCTGTATAAATAAAGATATTCGAAGTTTCTGTTACGTCATGTTATAAAATACAGGGTGGTTTAAATTAACAAAGACTAATTTGATAATATCGGCATTCGGAAAATAATTTTAAACCTTTATATAAAATATTTACTATTTTTGAATGAAATATTTAAAACTAGCTATAAGCATGTACATGAGATATTCAAATTTCAATGAAGAGTTATTAATGTCCAAAATATTTTTAAAAAATCATAAATTCCACGTGCAATTTTTAATAGCAAAATAAATTTGATTCTTGTAGATAAATTACGGAAAAAAATATACACATTTATACGCCATACTTACCAAATTTCTTCTTTGGCCAAGACCAAGACTACTGTTGAAGAAGAAGTCACTAAATGGACATCCTCTATATAGTACGACCATACCGCATTATGTTTTTATGTAACATGACTTCTATTTTTAAATGACGCCAAAAAAACTTTTCTCAAAATCGTGAAATAGTGTAATTGAGATGTTTTTACATTTCTGATGTAATTATAAATATGCTTATTTTCATTATCGCATTATTTTTTGTCACGTGACTCATTTGTTTGTTAGTCTTTCTTAAGTAATGTGAAACTTTTCTTAAAGTTATTACAAGGTTTATTTGAAAAATTTTGTACATTTCAGATTTTACCCATTTAAATATGTTTATTTTTATTGTTTAACTCCATTATCTGCAATATGTATGTTATTATAGTTAATTACTTAAAATAGTTTCATGTATACTTCTACCATAATATGTAGTTCTATGAATTTCATAGTTGTTCGATAATTAAATTATTTAGTACGTATCGTATAAATTTATCAACGTTTTGATTAGCACAAACTTATGGTGCAACCTTGGTTAAACACTTGAGTATATCCATTCAAGGTAGAATATCATATAACTAGAACATTAAGTGTAACAAATGGCATTTCATCTATTAATTAGTGAAATTCATTTACATTTTTCATTTTAAATTTAAAAAATTACATAATAGATTGTCTTATTTTCAGTCAAAGCAACTAGTTTGATCTGTCACAATTAATTGAAGCATATTTTGAGATTTAGTCTCACTACTATTATTTAACGAGTTTTTGAAAACAATAGTTACTTTTATGGAAAATACAATGTACGTTCCAAAGTAAACATGACTTTTCAAAAATAGGTATTTCTAGTGAGCCCATCTATTGGAGTGGAAGGCGCTTAATTTATTTCTTTAAAATTTATAATTTCAAACGGCTTTCAAGAAACTCAAAAAGTGGTATAGTGATCTTCCAACATTATGGTCAATTTACTCGTTAAAGGGTACATTGCATGTTAAATAAAATATTAATATAAAAAGATTATCAAAATTGGAGCCCCACTTAAAAAATAAATCGATTAGATATCGTTCGAAGAAGTCTAAAATTTTGACGAAAGCAGAAATTGAAACATTAGCAAAAAACATACATTTCATATATTTTCATGTTACATTTTTGAAGCGGCTTTGCAGCCTAGTGAGGTTCCAAAACTCAAGTTTAGACCTGACAGACGCATTATGCAATAAAGAGAGATTGTGGAGACTTCTTTAAGATGCTTAGTATTTTTATAATGAAACTAACTATTAGTATTAGATGCAATGTAGTTGATGTGAGGAGTAAAAGTTAATTTTGTATCAAAAATTACTCCCAAACCTGTAAACAATAAGCATAATTTTGATAAGTTCAGTGGCAGTTTATTATTTTGACCCAACTCATTTGCTTTTGGTAAGTACCTACAATACAGCCATCAACAAATGTAACAGACTTAAACAGCTTGAAGTCATCTGCAGATAAGAAAACATTTGTTAGATTATCACACATATTATTAATAAACATGTTGATTAATAGCGGGCCAAGAACTGAACCTTAGGTGCTCCCGAGGTATCAACAATTCCAATCGATATAAAACCGTGATATTGAACTTCTAATTATCTTTTGGGCAATCTATTAATTCATCTGTTAGGTGTTTTCACACAGTAACACATGTGTTATATTCGAAATTGCCGAAGACATGTCCCGTTGAAATTAAGTTAACTAATTACTATCATTGGAAACTTTACTATAGTGATATTTATGACAATAAATTTTATTTTCTTTATTTATGAAAATATGCGGATTTTCTGAGAAATATCGAGGTTCTGGAGAAATTTTACTAACGGCATTGTGTTCGGTGATCTCAAAATATTACGAAAATAATATATTTGGACAAAATTTAGAAAAAAAATCAGTTTTGACCCATATTCTCCCAAATCGTGGATTTTCTGAGAAGTATAGCGGTCATAAGCTAGATCTTGTCTCTATGGCTAGATCCTTCACTGATGTACTGTCAAAAGCGGGGTTATTGCGTCTGAAGTGACAGTGTGTTTGTGTCATCGAACAAAGAGCTAATATTATTAAGCTTTGTTTTAAACTTGGTCAAACTTTTACTGAATTGATGGCCCAAGTTTATGGTGATGATTGTTTATCCCGTGGAAGAGTTCATGAGTGTATACGCGATTTAAAAACAGTCGTGAGGACACAAATGATGAACATGTTGGCCAACCGAAATCCATTATCATCAAAACTGTGCGTGAATTCATCAAAGATCAGCCAAAATTTTGAGCAACTCAAAAACATCAATTTATCGCATTTTTGCTGAACATTTGGGCTACCAAATATTGCTCAAAATTCAACATCCGAAGAACATCATCAAGGAGGCCAAAAAGGACAAAAACTTCCTTTACAACATTGTGATTGATGACGAAACATCTGCATAAATTCGGACCACCCTGTATAAATAAAGATATTCGAAGTTTCTGTTACGTCATGTTATAAAATACAGGGTGGTTTAAATTAACAAAGACTAATTTGATAATATCGGCATTCGGAAAATAATTTTAAACCTTTATATAAAATATTTACTATTTTT
>NW_019418868.1:0-10893 GCF_000390285.2 Anoplophora glabripennis | reverse complement strand
AATTTAAATACTGATAGTATGAGTAGCAAATATCAGTAGATTTGCTACCACATTTTGTCTACCCAGGGATCCAAGATCTATATATCCGATTACTTGGTCTTTAGAAATATCATAACTTAAATTAGCAGACTGCTATTTCATCGAATACTAAACAACAAACCCGATATCTTAAATTTATTTTCTTTACACGTTCTGATAATTTACATAAATGTTTTCTATTGATTCTTACTTCTAAAGGTATTTGGCCTAAATATTTTCTTATGGAAGAGTTAGAATAAGGTAGTACAAACAATTTTTGTAAAAATCGATAACACGTACGGCCCCGTTTATAAATAGCTGAAGCAAGTGCTTTATTTTCTGAGTTATATATAGGATGTTTCTTTTTGCAATTAGTAATTTGTGATTCAATAAATTTTACTCCAATAGGATCGAGACGTTGAGATAAATCTGTGAATAACCTTGAATAAGTGATATTACAAACATTGGACAAATTATTTCTACACTTTATAATTTTGTTTTTAATTTTAAAATTTTTTTGTTTACGGTCTAAATAATAAAACTTTTTATTTTTATCTGAAAGTTGAGACGCTTTTTACATTGAGAGATTTTAAAAGCGTTTTTTGTTGTCTACTATTCGACTTACAAGTGAAGTTTTGACAAAATGAAGTATTATGTGAAGTACTTACACCAGTATTTGAATCTACTTCATCCGGCATGGCGTCGTCAACAATAACAGTACTAGTACTTGCAGTGGTATTTAGAGATGGCAATTTGGAATAAGTGTATTTTGGTTTTTTAAATGGTGGTTCTGAAAAATCATCTAACATTGATGTTTGGCATTTATTAATTTCGGCATTTTCTAATGTTTCACTAACAAACTGTTTAACTGACTCTAGAGTAGTTTTCAAGTAAATGTTACTATTAAGAGAATCTAAATGTGATGATATACTATTTGATTCACAAAATATTGTTGGCACTGCATTTTTGTTGAGGCTATTCTTCCTACTATTTCTAAAACATTTTAATTCAAAGTGGTCTTCGCAAAAATAACATTTTTCGTTGATGAAGTTAAAATCTGGTTTACATTCTATCCAAATCATTTTCCTGTCTGCACTCTGCAGTAACTCTGAAAAAGCTTTTATTTCTGTAAGAAGTATCTGTGGTATATAAATAATATGTATTCTTGCAGTTTGGTGCACAACAGTAACGTGAGATCATTCCAGACATTTTCTATTAAAAAGTAAAACAAGCAAAAGCAGTAAGACAATTCAGATGAACGATTCAACAATTATAATTATCTTCTTGCGTTACATTAAATTTTAGTCTAAAATAGAAAACAATTATTATCAAAAGCACGGTAACTTACGAGTTAATTAGTCATAATACAACCACTTTCTAATCTGTGAATACAACATAGAGAAGAAATAACCTCAAACCTAATCCACAGAACACATCCCCTTTGTGACCTAATTTTCAATACACGTATTCTTTCGTATTGAACAAAGTGATTGAAATCAACAGTAAAGAACCAATCATGATTAAGAATTTTAAAAATGCTGTATTATGATTGGCTAGTTGCCGATTGCAATAAGTTTGTTCGGCTACTGCACGAAAGAATACATATAATATCAAATTTTTAATTTTTCCAGCGAACTCTATAGGTTCTAATACCAACATTACTTTTCTGCTCAAGTTAGTATTACAGTTTTCGATACATAAATAGTGCTAACGATGGCGTGTTTTCCAGACCCATTGTGGCGCTCGTGCTTTCATGATTCTGCTCTTCCTATCCTTTTCACGAGTCTTATTTATTTAGTCATATGTGTAAAGGGCTCCTTTAAACAGATTAACCCATTAGCGGCCAAAGGTGCGTAAACGCACCGTTTTATTTTATTTTTTTTTTGAGATCATCCGTAAACTTCTATGCTTTCCTACCTACAGAATCTTATGTCCAGACAGTATACAACATATATCAGTTCATTATTAGCAGAGTGTACTTCTTGGTTTTCCTTTGTGTAAAAAAGTTTAGTTTTGTATAAAATATTGTTTGAACAAAAGTTTTTTATAATGCATGTTATTTTTTTGAATACGCATCTAGTGCCAATATGAGGTAAGAGATTTTTGAGTTGTATAGAAGCTATTGAAGTAAGTATAATTTTGTTTATATTATTGCAGTCATTGCATATTATTGCAGCTGCCATAGATTGAATGTGTTGAAAATGACATAACTTTGTTTTACCTTAAGGTCTCATCTTTGGTATCAAATCCTTATTTTCCAACTTTTTTTACACAAAAAAAGATAAACTTTATGAAAGTAGCTGTCTCGCACCGTTTCCGAGATATTTGGCTTTGCAACTTCCAATGCTAATAGTTGAAATAATTAAAATAATTTAGAAATGTCAAAAACAAGGGTTTATTTAGAATTAAAAATTGTAATGAACAGTAAAATAGCAAACATTAGTAAAAAATATGCCTTTTTGACAATAATTGTTCAAAATGTCCACCTCTAACTTCAATACATTTATCAACGCGCTTATTAAAATATTGTCTTATTTGTATAAAAATCCTTAACGCGAAATGACTTTGCAGCATTTAAAACCTGCTACTAAAGTTCTTCTCAAGTGTTTATAGTTTTTGATTTCATGTAACTCAAAAAACGAAAATCTCGGCATTCTATTCCACATTTATGTATGCTAGTAAATAATTTAAATTGGGAGCTAAGATGTAATTTTAATTAAGTACGAATAATACTTAATAGAAATTAGCATACACATGACAGCAATAAGTAAGACAAATGGAAAACGTCAATTATTTGATTTTCGTCCAAATCCTACTTAAGAAACTTTACCACTAAATTAATAATCCTGTAGGTACTTAATTGTAATTTAATGCAACAGCATTGGAAGTTTCAAAGCCAAATATCTCGAAAATGGTGCGAGATAGCTACAAGTACAAAAAAGTTATGTCATTTTTAACACATTCAATCTACTGCAGCTAGCGCCCTCTATGAACTTTAACCAAAATGTGACCAGATTTCAATTACTCAACTCAAAGAACTCCAATCCCCAAAATTTTGTGAGGATTTGTTAAGGAATAAATTTAAAAAAAAACTGAAATAATATTTTACATTTAACACCCTGTATCTCTTTAACTATCAACTTTTGGACTAAGGTAAGTTCGGCTAAATCGCAATATTTTTACTTGGGGAATCTACCCATGAATTTTGACCCATTACCTCGGGACCACCCTGTATAAAATACATCTGGAATAGTAAAATACATCTGGAATAGATAATTCATCATTTTTAGGAAAAGACCTTATCCACAATATTTTGGAGAATGCCATACTTCTGACATGGATAGTCCAAAAGGAGCAAGAAAAAATTGGAGTATTTGTAAGAAAAAAATTAAAATGCAAACAAAATCCGAAGTCTGCAGCAGGCAGCAAAGAGTCGCCTAAAAGCCAGAATTTGTAGCCTTAATTCTCTTCTGAAATTTTTGAAAAAGAAATATGACTTAACAGAAACTGCTCAGTGTATCATTCATGTAAGTTGAAAAATACTTATTCTTTCTGTGTCTGTAAACAATATGTAATTTTAGGAATATGGAATATTAGGTGAAATCTGTCAAAGATCAAGAAAATGACAATCTCGTAAAACGTGTTCATCTGAGCTTAGGTCGTTTGCCTTAACGTTAAGCTTTTATTCAACAGATGCTTATAATTATGCAAGAAGAAGTTTTAACATGGCTTTGTCACATACAAAAACAATTTCTAAGTGGTACAGATCAACGAATTCTTTTTTTTTTTCTTTTCTTAGGCAACAAATATATGTTTTATTATTAATTAAGAATATATTGTTAGGTTAAGATAAGGATTTTAAATACTGCTTTGTAATGGTTGACAATGTTATACAATACCACTCGTTTTCCTAGTGATAAATATTTTTTAATACTGCTTTATCACAATGTGTTTGTAGCTCACTTTAGGTATTTAGGTGTGTGTAATGTACTTTTATTGTAACCTGCAATTGGGCCTTGTACATGTTACTTGGGTGCAGTTGGGTGAATAAATAAATGAATAAATAATTTTTTATCCGCGTCAAAATATATCCCCTACGCCACTGCCGTTGTGTCTCTTTGGGTATACGTAAATATACTGTCTCTATCCAATTAGTAGTTCTTTATCTAGATGCTGGCTACAACTGAATGTAAGGTATTATTTTCATAAAGCTCCTTATAGGGGGTTAGAATTCGTTGGTTACAACAGCATTAGTCCAAAATCACTTGTCTCTTCCTGTTTCAGTGAGAGTTTCTGTTTGAACCGATGTTTTTCACGGCAGACTTTACATTCTACTTTATATTCACATATTTATGGTTGGTCTCTTAAATGCCTAAATTTTTTACTGGATTTTGCACTTCAATGGGCCGTACTGCATTTGAATCTGCGACATGCCTTTGCATGCTCATACACCCGTGAAGGCTGTCCATGTTCCAACATGTAATATTTTATACCACTCCTGCAATTGGATTCATAATCGCAGTCGGTACACCTTCTCTATGTGCCAGTTGATGCCGTTTGATATAACTCTTATATTTAGTTTCGAAATCGCACACATTACACCTGTACTTTTGAACCTGTGAAAGATCTTTATGTTTCAGTTGGTGCTTTGTAAAATATCTCTTGGATATAGTTTTGTAATCGCAGTCATTACACTTGTACGTTTGAACCTGCGACGGATCTTTGTGTTTCAGTTGGTGGTTTTTAATATTATTTTTGTATTTAGTTTCGTAATCGCAGTCGTTACACTTGTACATTTGAACCTGTGAAGGATCTTTATGTTTCAGTTCATGCAGTTTGATAGAACTGTTGTATATACATTCATAATTACAGTAGCTACACTTGTACATTTGAACCTGAGAAGGATCTTTATGCTTCAGCTGATGCTTTTTGAGACATTTCTTGTTTATTGTTTTGTAATCGCAGTCGTTACACTTGTACATTTGAACCTGTGAGGGATCTTTATGCTGCAGTTGATGCTGTTTGATATAACTCCTGTATTTAGTTTCAAAATCACAGTCATTGCACCTGTACTTTTGAACCTGTGAAAGATATTTATGTTTCAGTTGGTGGATTTTCATATCACCCTTGTATTTAGTTTTGTAATCGCAGTCGTTACACTTGTACATTTGAGCCTGCGAAGGATCTTTATGTTTCAGTTGATGCTGTTTAATATATCTCTTGTATATAGTTTTGTAATCACACTCATTACACGTGTACGTTTGAACCTGCAAAGGATCTCTGTGTTTCAGTTGGTGTTTTTTCATTTCATTTTGTATTTAGTTTCGTAATCGCAGTCGTTACACCTGTACATCTGGACCTGCGAAGGATCTTTATGTTTCAGTTCGTGAAGTTCCATATTATCCTTGGAATTAGTTTTGTAATCGCAGTGGTTACACCTGTACATTTTGACCTGAGAAGGATCTCTATGCTGCAGTTGATGCAGTTTGAAAGCATTCTTGTATTTAGTTTTGTATTCGCAGTCATTACACCAGTACACATGAACCTGCCAAGGCTCTTTATGTTTCAGTTGGTGATTTTTGATATTACCTTTGTATTTAGTTTCGTAATCGCAGTCGTTACACTTGTACATTTGAACCTGTGAAAGATCTTTATGTTTCAGTTGGTGTTTTTTCATATCACTCTTGTGTTTAGTTTTGTAATCGCAGTCGTTACACTTGTACATTTGAACCCGAGAAGGATCTTTATGTTTCAGTTGGTGTCGTTTTATATTACTCTTGTATATACTTTTGTAATTGCAGTCGTTACACTTGTACGTTTGAACCTGCAAAGGATCGTAAATACTTTTATCACATTTGTAAAATACTTTGTCGTCCTGGTTGACTTTGGTATTACATTCGTTTGTCGCTCTATTCTCATGTTTACATCCATCCTCTTCCTCATCTCTAAGGACACTCTTCTCGAATGATTCACTATCGGAGCTCTGCAGTAGCGAGTCACTGAAAAAATTACATATACAGGGTATTTTCCAAAGTGAGGTGTTAATTCTAATAGCCCGAGAGCCAGCGACCTTTTTTGATGACCAAAAGAGCAAAAGCTGAAAAGTTTTCCTATGCTTCATTTGGTGTCGCTAGTAAGAGAAACGACTTCCAGCTCGCGCACTTCCGGGGGGTATAGTTGCGGCAGCCTCCCAAACACGTAAAATAATAAAATAAAAAAACTAATACCGCAAAAGCTGAGACTTTGTCGACATGTTAATTATGTTATAAACAAAAGAAAAAACGCAATCCGCTGACTTTAGAGTGGGGGGTTATGCCTCAGCTTTTCACCTGAACAAGTCAAAAATATGCGCTAGGTAAACTGATACCGCAAAAGTTGAAATTTGGTAAAGTAATAGTCAACTTAACCAGTTATACGAAAAAAATGGTCCGCTGAAGTTTTTGTGGTGTATAAGTGCTCAGCTGACGAGTTGAAGGNCGCGTTGCATCATTAACATTATCAGCTGAGCACTTTTCCCTCACTATATATAAAGCTGAGTATTTTTTTCATTTAACTTATTAAATTAGCTATTGTATTAACAAATTTCAGCTTTTGCGGTATGAGATATCTATAATTTTTCTATTTTTTAAGTGTTAGTAGTAATTATATAAAAATATACAACTTTTTTCGAATATTTATTTACAATAAATGATCTCACGAGTTTTTCAATTCAAATAATTTTAATAAATATTCACATTTAAATACTTATGTTTGCATAACAAAATTATAAACAGTAAATATATGTATGTAATGTACATATATATAAAGTTAGATAACCACTTCGGAAATTACAATCGCATGAGTACAAAACTGGATATTCGGTTCATAGATTGAAAGATTCCTTTTTCCTCACCTGAACGTCATGGGTCCCCGCATCCAATACGTCCCCTCTCCTACTCCAATCTGGCTAACATGAGTGCCATAAGTAATCCTAATGTTAAAGTTTCTATGGAAGCCGGAGTCGGTAATAATCAGCGTTTTATTAACATAAGTCATCTATATAAAACACTAGGCCCTAAATTAAGCGCAGCACTGCCAGCTTTTCATGTCCTCACAGGTTGCGAATACAACCATCATTTTTCAAAAAAGGAAAAACTCGGCCCTATAAGCTTTTACGCAAGTCTGAAGTTTTCATCGATAGTTTTATTAAATTAAGCAACGTACCTGATGGAGGGATGCAGAATACATTTGATAGTATAGAAGAATATGTTTGTCGAATGTATGGATTTAAAAAAATTAACAAAGTCAACGAGGCTCGAGTTGCAACATTTTTGAAGACATATAATATTTTAAGAAACGATGACATATTCCATTTGCCAAAAAATAATATCGACGGATCAGCTCTACCGCCTCGCAAAATTGAACTGCACCAACATTTGCTGCGGACAATGTATATTGCAAATATTTGGGCACACGCTCATCTTCAGGTCCCAACAGAATTATATCCGACTGATATCGGCTGGGAAGAGAATGGGAACAAATTTATTTTTAAATGGTTCGAGGGTGAACAGCTGTCCTCTTCCCTTGGAGATATAATTATCGAGGATGAACAAAGAAATAGTAGAGGTTAGAATATACTAATATAGTTCGCTCTATAATGAAATTTAATTATTTAAGTGTAAATTTTTGATTATTTAATTTACATATATGTAAAATACAATTTAAAAATTATTTTTTATAATTAACGTTTTTTTAATAATATAACATAAAATACACCACAGAAATGAGACAACCCCCAAATCCAAAGCCAGAGGCTGTGCGGAAGGGGGTTACACTTGAAAAAACGCGGACAAACACCCTTTATCCATCGACATTGCCAGTGCCGACACCAGGGATCGAACCCGGACCAGAATAGGAAGTCTGGCCGAGAAATGCCTGCCACGGCATGCTTGACCGACTTCGCTACCGTGGTTGTTATTATTAACATTATTATTATATAATTACAGATGATGAGGAAGAAATGGCAGGAATCGACATTGACTCCAGCGACAATGAGTTTGAGGGTGATGAATCGGAAGATGAAATAGATTAAATTTTTTCATACATAACGTTTACTGTAAATAAATATTCGAAAAAAAGTTGAATATTTTTATATAATTACTACTAAGACTTAAAAAATGGAAAAATTATAGATATCTCATACCGCAAAAGCTGAAATTTGTTAATACAATAGCTAATTTAATAAGTTAAATGAAAAAAATACTCAGCTTTATTTTTAGTGAGGGAATAGTGCTCAGCTGATAAAGTTAAAGATTCAACGCGCCCGCGCTTATAGCGATGTGCTGCGCCTTCAACTCGTCAGCTGAGCACTTATACACCACAAAAACTTCAGCGGACCATTTTTTTCGTATAACTGGTTAAGTTGACTATTACTTTACCAAATTTCAGCTTTTGCGGTATCAGTTTACCTAGCGCATATTTTTGACTTGTTTAGGTCAGCGGATTGCGTTTTTTCTTTTGTTTATAACTTAATTAACTTGTCAACAAAGTCTCAGCTTTTGCGGTATTAGTTTTTTTATTTTATTATTTTACGTGTTTGAGAGGCTGCCGCAGCTAAACCCCCCAGAAGTGCGCGAGCTGGAGGTCGATTTACTTACTAGTGATACCAAATGAAGCGTAGGAAAAATTTTCAGCTTTTGCCAAATGACTACCTCAAAACGGTTGCTGGCTCTCGGGCTATAAGGGGTTATAGGTTATTCCAAATGTAGTTATATGTTTTTACACTCCACAGGGCATTATTACAATTTTATTATCATATGAACCAAATAATTTTTTATTACAATTTGGTCATATTTTTCTTGAAAATATGATAAAATTAATTATACAAAAAATGTATGCAAGAAATGCAAAATTAAATAAGATCTAGAGTTATACGGTTACCTTTTAAATTACTGTTAAAATAGTCTTCTCTTACCTCCCTTCCTCATCTTCCGATTTTATGTCGATACTTTCAGCTTTGATCGACATTTCCATCTGGTTAATATCGAATTCTTTGTCCTCGTTTTCAGTCTTAACGAATAAATCAGATGATGACGTATCCATCTGACTCTCTGTTGCTGCGCTATTAAAAATACCTCCAAATTTTTCCTGTACTTCCCAGCAATTTTTTAGGAAACTGTTGTGGGTGCACACAGAATCAAAGCATTCCTTACATACAACGGGATCTTTGATGATATTTATATTCTGCAAAGTAGTTTTGTTGTATTGTGAAAAATGTAACTATTTAATATCATTGATACCATTTCAGGAGCCAATTTCTCGATAACTTCAAGCTCCTCTTGACAAATGCACCTAAACTCACTTTCTACTGGCTCCATACACAATCGACATATTTTCTGACCATCTGAAATATCCATTGACTCGCTTGTCTTTTCCTTCGTATACACATCTCTTATATCGAGCTGTAACATTTTTTCACAATCCACATATGGAATAATTGTGAAATCGGTCTTCAGACAAATTGCCTTAAATTCGAATGCTGCGTTTAACTTTCTTCTGCAAACGTTACATATAACCTCTTTGCCTTCGCTATCAAATTTCTGAAATATATGTAACTTTAACCAAAGAGAAAGAAAATCGCTTTGGCAGAAAATATCAATTATTGTTAAGTCGCTCTAATGTGTTGAGGTGTGCGAATTGAGATATATTCATTAGAGTGCTTCGTTTGAAACGTACATTTCTTTTTTTTTGCTCCATTGAGGAAATACTGTTCTAAAAATTGGAAATATAATTTTATCAAATTTCAGTTCTTAATTTTAATTTTTAGTACTCGCTATTTAATTTTAAAATTTTCCTATTCTATAGTTCTATCTGCAATTTCAATTATTCTATCAAGATAAAAGTTTTTAAGATTTTTTCACATTTGAATCTATTTATTTCATGAAATAATAACTGTACAGCTTTACTGAGGACTTTTTTTATACTAAATTTAATTTTCTATAAAAATGTCATCGATTTTGCTGTAGGTCTAGTCATTTATAAGAAAAATGCAAAGAACGATAAAATAAAAACAATTCTTTGGCAGTGACACCATACAAGACACCTAGTCCTGTTATGGACACTTTCAAAGAACAAAGATTTCTGTATAATTATCGGCTATGGACAATAAAGTAACGTAAAATGCAGCTGAGATATGGATAATTTAAAAAAAAACGGTAGGTTTATGTGTTAAATGAATAGGAAAATTTTAACTAAAATAGCGAGTACTAAAAATTAAATTTAAGAGCTGAAATTTGGTGAAAATTTTTTTTTCCAATGATCAAAACAATATTTCGCCGATAAAACGAAAAAAATAATGTACATTTCAAACAAAGTACCCTAATATACAGGGTGTCCCCTTAATGTTTCAAAAAAACTTGTGTGCGAGAAAATAATAGGGGTAGTTCGTATAAAGTTATTTTCTTAGACGCCCTGTTTTCGAGATGCAGTGTGTTGAAGTTGTTACTTTCCAAATGATTTTTCTTAATTATCTTTAAATCGGCTAAATATAAAAATGTCAAAATTTGTACACGAGTAAACATCAACCGTACCTTAAGAATAATGTACAAACGGTTTCTTTCTGAAAAGCAATGTCGCCGATACAGGTAATTGCAGGGGTACAATTGAAAAAAATATGTTAAAAGTCAAAATTTGTTACATTTCTAAATGGCTCTGTAAACTATAAAGCATACTACAAAAAAGGTATACTTGTCGAAATTCGGTAGCATGTACCATTTTCGAGGAAAATGAAGTTGCATTTTTTTGCTCACATAAAACGGCACAAGTTTTTTTGAAACATGAACGGGACACCCTGTATATATATATATATATATATATATACAGGCTGTCTACTATAAG
>NW_019418867.1:0-10913 GCF_000390285.2 Anoplophora glabripennis | reverse complement strand
CGATCTAAAATTTAGGTCCTATAAACTTTTCACCTATTATTGTTAGTTGTTGAGTTAAAAAACAAGAACAAAGACAACTTTATACAAATGCTCCGCCTTCATTTTGTACAAACCGAAATCAGACTCGAACAAGCCTTTGAAGATGCGGACACTCCGATCGTAGGATTTTGGTGCGCTGAATTGGAATCCGAGGTCCAAATTTCTCATTTGGCTCCTGTTTTCGAGATATCCGAACCTAAAAGTGTCAAAATCGAGATTTTTCGACATATTTGAGGTTATGTTACATGGATATGTACATTTTTTGCTAAAATCATTAATCTTAAAGTACCTACTATACTTATTCTTTAAAATGCTCTTAGATTTATCGCGATATCATTTTTCGTGTTTGAAAAATCGCATGTTGAAAAGTAGTTTGGAGTTATTTCTCAACTTTTCAATATACTAACAGCACAGCACCAAGATCCAAAAGTGATTTAAAACACAATTTATATTTAATTCTTCCTCTGTTCGGTATTACATATGACTCCATTCTTTTTATCGAAACAAAATAAACAATATAAGACATTGAGTCGACCGCAATGTGGCACTTGCAGTAATATTCTCACCTTTGTGGCCGGTTGCACAACATTCATTCAGTTTATGGCGACAGATTGAATCATGCCTTATTAAAGCAGTCAGAGATGGTCAGAGTAGGTAATTATTACAGCAAATGGGTGTCGTATTGCACAATGTCATCCAAAATCATTAACACCAGGGACTGATCCACTCGTAATATAAAACAAGCAAAGCATCTAAAGCCTGTATCAGACAATGCAATTCACTTGCAGCGACAACATTGCGGGGATTTTGTTACGGGGATAAAATTGCATGCTTATTATCACACAATGGAACAGAATTGCTGCAATTCGTTTATTTTGCAGTAGTATTACCAACTGTGCGTTGTTTAACATGTAAAATTTCTTGTATGTATCTTGTAAACAATTATTTTTTATTCAAGCAAAACATTGCAATGGATGAAATTTTAAAAATAAATTGCTGTATAGTTTTAATAGTGGCTTCAACGGTGTTACTAACAACAACCATGATCAACAGCCAACAACAGCTAGGTTGGTAATAAACAAATCTTCATAGAAGTAACTAGAATCTATGCAATTTTATTGCACGGAATAGAGCATGTCCGTTCATGCAGTTCAGTGACCAGGAGAGAATTGCATAGTCTGATAAGAAAATTTTCATGGATTCTATCGCGGCAACCAAATCCCTGCAACAAAATTGCATTGTCTGATACAGGCTTAAGACATCATAAACTTGCCTAACTTTAATTTAGAATATTTTTATTTCTTGCTTTTGCCTAGAACAGAATTTACCACTCTATTTAAAAACAGAATTTTCAGTTAAAACTTTCATTGCCTTTCTGAAAATTTCTAAACGCGAACGCGTTCCGAGAATCATTCTGTTCCATACTATGAAATTTCTATAGCACAGTGACTAACACTATGAATAACCCAAAATAGTCAAACAAAGGATATTTTGCGGTAAGCTTATCTGCCTATTAGATTTCAGTATAGTCAGCCTCTAACAACAAATCACGCGTAATATTTTAGAAGTTTATCAATGCAAAAAATTAGAGTAATAAATTTTAAGGTCTGATAATACTCAATAAATACTTTCTATGAACATATTCCAAATTATGGCACCACTTATTGACAAAATATATAAATTTTACCTAAAATTAAATGGCGATGGAATAAGATTAATGCATGAACTAGATTTTAGGTAGAGTCGGTACTATATTTGTTGAGATAGAATTCCAAGAATAAGCCAATAAAGTTCTGTTATGGGAGCTACTGTAACAATTTACCACGACAGGGGCGTGCCTTGAAATTTTCCGCCGATGTCTTTCTACCTCGGGCGTCGAGTGCGGTTAATTGATGCAGGAGTCTTCTCGGAATTCTATCTCAACAAATATCGTATCGACTGCACCTAAAATCTACATACATAATATAAACCACACCTTCTCTAGATGTCACTTCTAATTTCAAATAAGTTCATGTATTATTTTTTTTTAAACAAGCTTTTAGTGACGTCATTTTATTTTCGTATTCTTCTCAGCAAACCCTTTCATTTGATACCCATATCATGGAGTGCATAAAAAATAACTGGTCCGCCATATTGGATTTAGAATGACGTCACTTATCTAACCAGGCATTGTCATCCAAACTAAAAGTGTATGCAGAATTTCTGCTCAATTAGGTGGGGATACCTGTTTTAAAATTGCTTTTAAAAAGCTTGTAAAAAATTTTCATTTTCTTTCAGTGAAGGCAAACAAAATTCTTGGAAATGATATCGACATTTTGATTTTTCTAGAAAACTGTTTGAATTAGCTTAATATATTTAGAATAAAGTAAAATACTGGTAATTTTTATTCAAAATCGTTGATTATATTAAGTTTTTGCAACTATTGAACTTGTTTTACAAGAACAAGATGGATCCGAAAAGTCTGGAAATTATGGTATTTTTCGCGCACTAGTCAATTTTACGTCAGAACCTGACATTTAGTGAACATCTTAAAAATGCAACAATTTTGAATAAGTTTAAGGAAATGAAAGAAATTTCAGGTCTTCTATTTTTTATACTACCTAATATGTCATATGTTCTTTTATTAATAGTTCCAAAATGTTATAATTTGTTTAGAACCTCTGGAATCTTCCACTACATAAAAAGAGGTGAATTGTTGCAGCTATAGATAGCACGCCTTCAGCTGTTCTCATTTTTAGTGGTAAACAGAAACAATTTGAATTTTCATTATGGAAACGTCTGTCTTTTATTATTTACAATTATTAGTGATTAGTTTCCTTGAAGTCTCTGGATCTTTGCTTTAAACTGTTTCTCTTTTTATGAAAATACATTTTGTCTGGAATGTATGTGTTAATAGATGCGAAAAAACATACTAAAATGGTCCACCAATGCAATAACAATGACTTAATGGATATGGTGGTATGATTTGAAGGCACCGATAAAAAATGAGCACAGTTTTATGTACATATAGCGATTTGTGACAGTAAACACATGCAAACAGAGCTAGCCGAGCTATGGCTGGAGTCAGCGGTTGCAAAAATGTCTCTTTATACTATTGTGGTAGTAAATACAGTCCAAGTTCGTAAACATTCTGAATACATATTTGTTATTGTAATTGCATAAATATAGTAAAGATAATGTCTGTCATGGTTGGCAGTCTACACTGATCATTTTTTTTATTCTAAATGCTGGTAGCTTTAATTTCAGTCAATAAATTTGACTATTTATTGTAAAGTGTAAATAAGGCGCCACAATTATTGCGAATTGAGATTTGAGACTAATACTTGATAAATGTGTTATTTTGACTACCTTTGTTTGTTGCACTACCTCTGTTTGTCACAGAGGATGCTTCTAATGACAATAAAGATGGTCGATAACAGAATTTGTAAGAACAAGACTTCCCAGGCATACACGACGGCCATCGATTGCAAAACAACCAGCTCACATTAAGTAACTGAAATACCGAGGTTTTATTACTCCAAATGAAATCTTCACGACTGATTGTTTATTGTTTTTCTGGAGGCGGTTCAGATGCCGAACTCTCCTCTTGCACCAGCGGCTTCAAGTGGGTTTCCTCATTTACATGTTCGTGTACCAACAAGGGCCAACTCGAGTCGAAAGTAGATATCGCACAGTTGTCTTCGATGCAGAGTTGATAACGTTAAGAAAGTTATTATTATTGAACATCTGTGTTAATTCCAGAGTTATGAGAAACGGAAGTAACGCATTTGCTTTGCACGTTTATTTTTAACGACTTTTATTTTTTTATGCAACAATTTCAGTCACGTGAAACAACTTGGCCCTTTCAGAAATACATACCATGGGTTCTAGGAGTAATAAGATATAAGAGATGTGAACTAGGAGTACATTGTGTTTCGTTTTCAAGATACAGAGCGTTAAGTCGATTTTTTTAAACGAATTTTGCCAATATCTCCAATTGTAATCAATCTTCATAATGTTGGGTACCTAGGCTTATTTTTGGCTTCTAAGTAGGTACTAGAGTTGAAAAGTTTTTAAAAGTGTCAGTCATAATGTCATTAAAATTAACCATGTATTCGGAAGGCCTATTAAGATAAAAAAGAAAATCGAAAAAATTTTACTCATTTTATTAAGAAAGTGCTGAACATACGAGTGAGTGTTTTTTTTGTCTCGTACTGCCATTTTAAATAGTTCTACTACTCTTTGAAAAACAATAAGTTACACAATAAGGTATATGTATTACAAGCTGAATAATAAATTGAACATCATACTAAAAACTTCAATTATAAAACATATTGGAAACGCACAATATTAAAAATACTAAATTGCAATAACCTAACATTCGAAAACAATTATCCGTACACATTTGCTTTTATTAACAAATATATAATACTTGTTAATATTTAAAATGTAAAAAAGTGTCTTATTCATTCATGTGTCTAGGTAAACAGCTGTTTAATTATTGTCGTTCACAACGGATTAAAAACACATTAAAAGCTAGGTTAATGACCGAGTATTAAGGTAGGTCAAGATTCAAATATGCATTTTAAATTTTTTTAATCGCGTATTTGTATTTTACTCATTTTTCCCTATCTTCCGTTAAAATTAATAACATTATTACAGAAATCCTGAAATATTTTAGATCTTATTTCTTTTTGAGGTTAGAATGTCGATCTTGGTATATACATACGATTTCTTGTTTTGTTTTAATTCTACGTAAAATTCGCTAAGGCATTATTTTCTTGAAATTTTTTGTTCAAATGAGCTTGTCTCATATATTTATTGACTATTGAAATTTTATTAATCAGTTTTTGATAAATATTTTAAAGTGTAGTACAAAACAAAAACTAGTGAAATTTATTTAATTTGTGCATTCGAAAACATTGTAGACAAGCAATCTTAATTTATTCTGGACAATATTTCAAAATTGTATTCGGTTCACCCTGCATGAATTTAAAAACATTCTAAAATCCCCAACGAAGGATGTTTTTTATAAAATATAAGTTATCCCGAAGAAACAATTTGTAAATATTAAGTAAAACATTGCGAATTATACCAATTAAAAAAAGCGTTACATTGAAATTATTAAAAAGTAGGTAGGGTATTAAATGTTCACAAAGAATAACTCTTATTTCTTTTTCTAAAGTCGTTGCTAATAAAATTAAATAACAATAAATTCTAGACACGACACATTAATTAATATCAACATTTATAATAATGATGTAAAATTATATTTCTAAAGGTAACAAAAATAACAAAATAAATCATATAAAAGCTTAAAGTAAGCCGACTGTGAGAAAATAGATAATCTAGACATAAAAAAAACAATAATTTAAAAAATTATTATATTTTATTATCCATTATCGTGAAGTAATTATTGCTTTCTAGCTTTTATATATTTATTTCCTGTATTGCATCATCTATATTTTAATATTTTATTTTGCACTGATTTCATGCTCACCAGCAAGAATCCTTAGCTCGTTCAACCTATTTTGCGCCACAGAAAACGTAGATGGTACATTAATTTTTATTTAATAAAATACTCCAAAACAAGTAGATCACATAATTTAGCAATTAATTTCCTTATAAAACCAAAGAAACTCAATATTTTTTGACACAACTAAACATTATGTCCCTAGTTAAACAATTCAAAGGCCCTGAACGCGAGAGTAGAAGCTAAAGCAGTAATATTTTTTGGTACTCAATACTTTTACCAAATATTTCAAAGGTCAAAATATTTAATTGTTCTCGGTACTTCCTTATTTTGTTAGTCAACAAAGTACAGTTTACAAAACTAATTCCGTATTGTACATTACCACCCTTTTTCAAACAAAGGAAGCTAAGTTGTAAAAGTAAAAGTAAACGTATCTTTTTATAATTTTGCTAAACGGAGTCAAGTGAGTTCATGTACTCATCCTGTCAACTGTACTAGGGAAACTACGTAGTAAATTATCATTAATAACTTGTCTAAAACTAGATGTTAGTATCTTAATATCATTCCAGCTAAGTTCGTTGCTCTGCTCCTAGATTGCTTACATTCAGTTTAATAACCACTGATGAAAATATTTTGTTAATGTGTCTAACAACGCAAAAGCGTGTGACCGTAAAAAAACCATTGCTCTAGGATTAGTCGTATTGTCGCTATAAGACCGTATTTTTTTTAAATTCAAAACATACTTAATAGCAATCGTTATCTCTCGACAACGAAATTTGAATTAGGACAAAAAATGAGCTTCACCTTTTCAGTTGGTTCCTGGGAGGTCAATCGAAACAGCGGTTTTCTATTATGTCGACGAAAAAAAAGTTATATTAAAATCGCAATTTTGAAACTCAAGGTTGGGCTCGAGTACAATTCCATTAAAAATATTAATTGCCTCTACTCAAATAACCGCACAAGATGGCTCAATGTTTACTCACCTATGAAACGTTTATTAATTGAATAATCGGAATAAGAGCTGCGGTTTTAATTGAGGAAGTAATGGCTTGTAGTGTTTGTACTCGTAATCATTTTCTCTTTAGTGTCACAATAGCGAACACGTTTTATAATTCTTTGATGTATATTCATTTAACTTTGAGTATACAGGGTGTACGGCGATGTTGCGGCAATTATGATTGTTTACATTTAAGAGTTGAAGTAACGTCACCTGTTTGAAAGATAGGGTCTTTTCCAGTTCTGTAAGTGCATTTACTTCGGATACTACTCAAAAAGTGATACGTATAAGGCGTTTACAAACTTGGTAAAAAAGAGAATAATTTTTTATTGACTTATCACGTTGATATGATGAAAACTTTTTGGAACCTCTGGTAGTTTCGTCTCTATTTATAAATATTGGTGCATGATATTTGGATATCGCTGTACATAAAGCTGAGCTGACAAAGATTTCTGAATATCTTTTTTTAAGTATCTAAATATGCGAAATAATCAACCTACATTTTTAGTGTGCTTTTATGTAGAAATTTGGTTGAAGCTCAAATTAAAATACATCTTGGAATATTGTTTTTTGAGTTATAGAGAACTAATATTTTATTCGTTCGTTGTTTAGTCATGAAATACTCCATGAAAAAATAAGCTTATTTGCCTTCTGTTGATTTATGTTTAAGTTCGACTAATAAAATAATATAAAAGTTTTGTTAAAATATGTTATTTCTTTATTGAAGTATTCCAGGATAATATATCTAGAAGTCTGCTCCGAATTTCTTCCAATTTTTTTAACTGTAGTAGATTTTTTTATGTAGAAATTGGGCTACAAACGTACTACTAGAAAGCTCCTGTTGGCTATTTCATTTTTGTTACTTAAACTCTCAGCAACATAACTTTCTACAATTGTGGCTGATTTCCACCCACCATGTCTCTTGATTGCTAATACATCAATTCCTGTATTAGACAGTAACATTGCCGATGTTCTTCGGAATGAATGGCCTGTATATGTTTCAGGATGTTCTAGTTTCAAAAACTGTGCNTGAGACTAATACTTGATAAATGTGTTATTTTGACTACCTTTGTTTGTTGCACTACCTCTGTTTGTCACAGAGGATGCCTCTAATGACAATAAAGATGGTCGATAACAGAATTTGTAAGAACAAGACATCCCAGGCATACACGACGGCCATCGATTGCAAAACAACCAGCTCACATTAAGTAACTGAAATACCGAGGTTTTATTACTCCAAATGAAATCTTCACGACTGATTGTTTATTGTTTTTCTGGAGGCGGTTCAGATGCCGAACTCTCCCCTTGCACCAGCGGCTTCAAGTGGGTTTCCTCATTTACATGTTCGTGTACCAACAAGGGCCAACTCGAGTCGAAAGTAGATATCGCACAGTTGTCTTCGATGCAGAGTTGATAACGTTAAGAAAGTTATTATTATTGAACATCTGTGTTAATTCCAGAGTTATGAGAAACGGAAGTAACGCATTTGCTTTGCACGTTTATTTTTAACGACTTTTATTTTTTTATGCAACAATTTCAGTCACGTGAAACAACTTGGCCCTTTCAGAAATACATACCATGGGTTCTAGGAGTAATAAGATATAAGAGATGTGAACTAGGAGTACATTGTGTTTCGTTTTCAAGATACAGAGCGTTAAGTCGATTTTTTTAAACGAATTTTGCCAATATCTCCAATTGTAATCAATCTTCATAATGTTGGGTACCTAGGCTTATTTTTGGCTTCTAAGTAGGTACTAGAGTTGAAAAGTTTTTAAAAGTGTCAGTCATAATGTCATTAAAATTAACCATGTATTCGGAAGGCCTATTAAGATAAAAAAGAAAATCGAAAAAATTTTACTCATTTTATTAAGAAAGTGCTGAACATACGAGTGAGTGTTTTTTTTGTCTCGTACTGCCATTTTAAATAGTTCTACTACTCTTTGAAAAACAATAAGTTACACAATAAGGTATATGTATTACAAGCTGAATAATAAATTGAACATCATACTAAAAACTTCAATTATAAAACATATTGGAAACGCACAATATTAAAAATACTAAATTGCAATAACCTAACATTCGAAAACAATTATCCGTACACATTTGTTTTTATTAACAAATATATAATACTTGTTAATAGGTATTTAAAATGTAAAAAAGTATCTTATTCATTCATGTGTCTAGGTAAACAGCTGTTTAATTATTGTCGCTCACAACGGATTAAAAACATATTAAAAGCTAGGTTAATGACCGAGTATTAAGATAGGTCAAGACTCAAATATGCATTTTAAATTTTTTTAATCTTATTTTTTGAGGTTAGAATATCGAACTTGGTACGATTTCTTGTTTTGTTTTAATTTTACGCAAAATTCGCTAAGGCATTATTTCCTTGAGGTTTATTTTTTGTTCAAATGAGTTTGTCTCAAATATTTACTGACTATAGAAATTTTATTAATCAGTTGTTGATAAATATTTTAAAGTGTAGTACAAAACAAAAACTAGTGAAATTTATTTAATTTGTGCATTCGAAAACATTGTAGACAAGCAATCTTAATTTATTCTGGACAATATTTCAAAATTGTATTCGGATCACCCTGCATGTATTTAAAAACATTCTAAAATCCCCAACGAAGGATGTTTTTTATAAAATATAACAGTTATCCCGAAGAAATAATTTGTAAATATTAAGTAAAACATTGCGAATTATACCAATTAAAAAAAGCGTTACATTGAAATGATTAAAAAGTAGGTAGGGTATTAAATGTTCACAAAGAATAACTCTTATTTCTTTTTCTAAAGTTGTTGCTAATAAAATTAAATAACAATAAATTCTAGACACGACACATTAATTAATATCAACATTTATAATAATGATGTAAAATTATATTTCTAAAGGTAACAAAAATAACAAAATAAATCATATAAAAGCTTAAAGTAAGCCGACTGTGAGAAAATAGATAATCTAGACATAAAAAAAACAATAATTTAAAAAATTATTATATTTTATTATCCATTATCGTGAAGTAATTATTGCTTTCTAGCTTTTATATATTTATTTCCTGTATTGCATCATCTATATTTTAATATTTTATTTTGCACTGATTTCATGCTCACCAGCAAGAATCCTTAGCTCGTTCAACCTATTTTGCGCCACAGAAAACGTAGATGGTACATTAATTTTTATTTAATAAAATACTCCAAAACAAGTAGATCACATAATTTAGCAATTAAGTTCCTTATAAAAGCAAAGAAACTCAATATTTTTTCACACAACTAAACATTATGTCCCTAGTTAAACAATTCAAAGGCCCTGAAAGCGACAATAGAAGCTAAAGCAGTAATATTTTTTGGTACTCAATACTTTTACCAAATATTTCAAAGGTCAAAATATTTAATTGTTCTCGGTACTTCCTTATTTTGTTAGTCAACAAAGTACAGTTTACAAAACTAATTCCGTATTGTACATTACCACCCTTTTTCAAACAAAGGAAGCTAAGTTGTAAAAGTAAAAGTAAACGTATCTTTTTATAATTTTGCTAAACGGAGTCAAGTGAGTTCATGTACTCATCCTGTCAACTGTACTAGGGAAACTACGTAGTAAATTATCATTAATAACTTGTCTAAAACTAGATGTTAGTATCTTAATATCATTCCAGCTAAGTTCGTTGCTCTGCTCCTAGATTGCTTACATTCAGTTTAATAACCACTGATGAAAATATTTTGTTAATGTGTCTAACAACGCAAAAGCGTGTGACCGTAAAAAAACCATTGCTCTAGGATTAGTCGTATTGTCGCTATAAGACCGTATTTTTTTTAAATTCAAAACATACTTAATAGCAATCGTTATCTCTCGACAACGAAATTTGAATTAGGACAAAAAATGAGCTTCACCTTTTCAGTTGGTTCCTGGGAGGTCAATCGAAACAGCGGTTTTCTATTATGTCGACGAAAAAAAAGTTATATTAAAATCGCAATTTTGAAACTCAAGGTTGGGCTCGAGTACAATTCCATTAAAAATATTAATTGCCTCTACTCAAATAACCGCACAAGATGGCTCAATGTTTACTCACCTATGAAACGTTTATTAATTGAATAATCGGAATAAGAGCTGCGGTTTTAATTGAGGAAGTAATGGCTTGTAGTGTTTGTACTCGTAATCATTTTCTCTTTAGTGTCACAATAGCGAACACGTTTTATAATTCTTTGATGTATATTCATTTAACTTTGAGTATACAGGGTGTACGGCGATGTTGCGGCAATTATGATTGTTTACATTTAAGAGTTGAAGTAACGTCACCTGTTTGAAAGATAGGGTCTTTTCCAGTTCTGTAAGTGCATTTACTTCGGATACTACTCAAAAAGTGATACGTATAAGGCGTTTACAAACTTGGTAAAAAAGAGAATAATTTTTTATTGACTTATCAC
>NW_019418866.1:9202-11366 GCF_000390285.2 Anoplophora glabripennis | reverse complement strand
AGAAAAATGGGAACTACTTTGAAAATATTCTTTAGAAACTTTTTACTTTAAAATAACGTTATGTTCTTTAGTATTACATTCGAGATTACAGTAGGTAGTTTTAAATTAAAATTTATTATTTAAATTAGACACTTAAAATAACTTGATTTGTTGCATAACGAATACTTACTGTTCCTTCAAAATAAATTTAGTGGTGTGTATATTACTCGTAGACCCCCGCATAAACGAAAGTTTATTTCTTTTAACCTGATTTTCGCAGCATATGACATACTTGAATTCTTCTTAACACATTTTTATGTTCTATCGCCATTTTTCCAGAGTGAGGAGGATCTACAACCTGACCAGCTCGTCGCAGTACAAACTGTCTTGGTCGGAGATCATCGAAATAGGCAGGGAGGTCATCAACACCAAGATGCCCCTCAACGGGGTGGCCTGGTACCCGGGGGGCTCCATGAAGAAGTCCCGGTTGGTCCACAACGTCTGCTTCTACCTCTTCCACATAGTCCCGGCTATAATAGTCGACGCCTTGCTGCTTGTACTGGGATATAAGCCAGTGTAAGTGTTGTTCTTTTTCCGAATATGAAGGAAGTTGAGGAAGGGGTGTTTCAGGTTGCTCCGGGTTCAGAAGAGGATATCCAAGGGGTTCGAGGTGTTCGAGTACTACGCGAACAACCAATGGGACTTCGTCAACGACGATTCTCTGGACGCGAGGGAGCTTTTGAATCCCAGAGAGAGGGCTGTGTACAAGGTGGATGGGGACGGAATGGACTACTTCGAGTATTTCACGAATTGCGTACACTGCACCAGGCTGTACATCCTCAAGGAACCGGACGAGACCATACCAGCTGCCAGGAGGCATATGACAGTGTAAGTGTACCGAAAATTAAATTTTTTTAAATCTAGGCAAAAAAATTGAGGCTGCAAAAAAATTTCCCATTTTTTTGAGTGTTCTTTGAAAGGTTGCAACTTCGTGAAAAATGGTCGTCTCGAAAAAGAAAGAAGCGCCTTGAAGCTTGAAGATTCTAGTTTTGAAAGTTTCTGGGGATGAAAAATTTTTTTGAGCATCAGTCTAGGTGCGAGGCAAAGCAAAAATTTTACGTTTTTTTTTTCAAAACTGCACATGGGTCAGAAAAAAATTTTCTGTCTTAATCAATGCCAAGGTCATTTAGCCTGATCCCTCAGATTCAATTTTTTTAATTTTCTATACGATTATTTCTCATTGAGATATCGTCTATTGAATGAAAAGTCACCTTTTTTTATTGATCCTGAAACCTGAATTAATGTTCTTTAATGGGATTTTTGTTATGTTTAAGGGAAACATTTTTTTTTACTCAGCGTTAATCTGAAACAGTGCAAAAATGACTTTTTCTGCTGTTTTGGAAAATCGACGACTACTTTTCAAATATTGCGGAAAGTACCAATGTTTGTAGGTTTTTTTTTAGCTCAATACATGCCCATGAGGCCTGTAAATTTTGAAATCGATCGGTGGAACCGTTTTCCTATCCTGAATTGTTAAGGTTTTATGAAAAAATTAAGAGTATGTTTATTGCTCCTTAAACATCAATTAATGATGATTAAGATGAAAAAATTTATTTTTCTCACATTTTCTCGTTAAATATTCATCAAATGACGAAAAAGAAAATTAAAAATTTTGAAAATTGAAAAAAAAAAATTTTGTTGTTACTTTTTTTACCATTTCACATGGAACATTTGAAATGTCCAAATGTTGAAATTTAAAATAAAAATTTCGAAATTTTGAAAAAATTTTTTTTACTTCAAAATATTCTGAAATATTCAGTTTTGATGCGACTTTTTTCTTCGCATGAAGTGAATCGTCATGCCTTTTTTAAACGCATTGCTATACGATTTATTGATTCATTTTTCGAAAAAACAGTTTTTTGTCAAAACTACACTGAAAAAAAGTATTTGGATCAAATGAGCAGATAGTTCTAGAGTTATTTGCCGTAAATGTTATTTTATTCTATTGAAATGTATACTTTCGTCAAACTATGTGAAATATTTGCTGTAATCTATAATTTTTCTTAGAATTTATATTATTTGTAAATATATATAATTTAATTCAAATCTTTTATAGTTTTGAAATTTATTATCTCGGACTTTAGCTACAATATCTCTTACAGTTCATCATAAACTGCAAACATAT
>NW_019418866.1:4576-8300 GCF_000390285.2 Anoplophora glabripennis | reverse complement strand
AGCTCCTTTAATTGTTTGTTATTGTTATCACGATTATTCTTTAAAATAAAGTTATATAGTCATTAACGTTATTGAAACTGACAGCTGCTATACAGCTCGTTGAGAAATGAGGTTAAGTTGCTCGCTATAAGCTACTCCCTACGTCCAATGTGTCAGAGCCAACTTCGACCACGTTTTTATTTGAACGCTCGTTATATTCTCAAAATAAGTACATATATACAATCATTTTACCAAAACTATTCAATTTTATATTAAACAAACGATACATTAATATACAATACAAAACAATCAAGACATGTTTCTATAAAATCTATGTAGATCATAAAATTAAGAATATAATTAGTTTAATCGCAAGTATCAAATATTTATTTTAAATGCTGCCTATTTTTATAGTAAGAAATTATATTTCTGGGTAGAAATTTAAAGTATTTAAATAAATAAATAATTTTCTTGAAAGGAGAAAATATTTTCTTATGTATGCTATACCTTAAATCAAATGTACATTTGAGGCAAGAAATTTTTTTTGCGTGTATAAATTTTTTTCATTAAAAAATAATCTTAAATGTTATTAACAATTTTTTTTTGAATTTTGAAAAGTATCATTGTGAAATTGTGAGAAAAATAATGCAAAAAATTTTGAAAAATAGCCGATATCTTAATGAGAAATAATTGTACAGAAAATAAAAAAAAACAAAATTGAAGCTGAGGAATCAGGATAAATGATCCTGGCATTGATTAAACCAGAAAAAAATTCTCTAAGAAGTTTTGAAAATAAAAAAAATGTAAAATTCTTTTGATTGTGCCGAGAGTGCTGCTAAAAAAATGTTTCATTCCAAGATCTCAAAACTAGAATCTTCAAGCTTTAAGGTGCTTCTTTTTTTTCTCGATACGACCACGAAGTTATATCACTAAAAAAATTGGGAAATTTTTATGTACTGGGGCATTATTTTCGTTGAGTGCCACGACGAGGGCAAAATAATCGACATTAAAACCTTTTCTTTCTTTTAGGATGTGGCTGGTGGACTTGGTCACGAAACTTCTCTTTACCCTAGGATTCCTTTATTTGTTGTGGGCCAAACTCTTCAAACCCCTGTTGAGTCTTATATAGCATTTTTAGTCCTATTTTAGTCATTTTTTTATCTTTCTAGTTGTAGTTGAGTGGTTTGTGCAATGAGATAATCGAAATTTGTTATAAAATAAAATATATCTTTACCAAATTTTTACCCTTCTTTATCCCTACCCCTAGTTAAGTTAGCACAAAAATTAGCAAACCAGTTTCTAAATTTTTGAAACGGGTAGACTCGTCTAGTAATAGTATTTAGTTTTTCTTATTTTTAAATTTTGAAGCCTTAACAATCGATTTCAATTTTAACAAAATCTGTTGTAAAAGCTCTGAATGCGTAGCGAGTATAATTAAAATTCTTGATAAAAGTTTTTGCCTGAAAAATGAGTAAGAGTCACGTTATCAAAAATGTAATTTTTTATACAGGGAACAAAGTAAAAAACTAAAATATTTATTCAAAACTAAAAATTATTAATTATTAAAAATCTTATTCAAGTGTAATTTTTAAATAATACGAACATAATTACAACAATTAAACTAAAAAAAGTAAACAAAGCAATATGATGAAGACATTAAATTTCAAAGACGCCGCCCCCAAATTGAACACATTTTTCTAATAGCTGTTTTACATTGACAATTTATTTATGAATAAATTGACGAAGTTCTTCATGAATTAATTCACGAATTTATTGGTAAACAGTGTGGTTTTACACTGCCACAGACTTTGTCAGGTTTTTTGACGCATGAATCAGTTCTACCAACGAATCAAAGAAGCAAATAAATTTCAAAAATGTCACCTTTCCACTCAGAATTGTAGTGATACAACAGCGGTACCGTTCTGACACATATTATAACCTCAAAGTATTTCAAAATACACCGAATCTAAA
The DNA here is from genome assembly GCF_000390285.2 of Anoplophora glabripennis. Taxonomy (NCBI): domain Eukaryota; kingdom Metazoa; phylum Arthropoda; class Insecta; order Coleoptera; family Cerambycidae; genus Anoplophora; species Anoplophora glabripennis. The sequence goes on along the minus strand of NW_019418866.1, from coordinate 6,350 downwards.
ATCTAAAAATACTTCGAACTGCTTCGAAAACTTCCTTCGAAATACACATCTTGAAAACTTCAAAGTACCCCAAATGTCTCGTAATACTTATTGTTGTACATAAAAAAACCTGGAATTACATTGGAATACATCGAAAAATATCTGGAAATACTTTGAAGTATTTCGGAATCTTCGAAGTATTTCGAAATACATAATTTGGGGAATACTTCTAAATTTGACGAAATATGTCGAAGTACTTTGAAAAACCCGAGGAAATACTTCGAAGTACGTCGAAAATTTCGAGGATCTTCGAAATACACGTCTTGAAAACTTCGAGACGCAACAATTATCTATTTTTGGTGGCATCCTAAGTAACGAGCGTTCAAATAAAAACGTGGTCAAGTTTGTTCGGAAAATTTGGACGTAGGGCGTAGCGTATAGCAAATGAACTTAAACGTCATCTGTCAAAGCGCTATATCGCCGCTATCAATTTGAATATTTTCGTCAGAGAACACTATATCAACGAGAAGCGACAGCAAGGCTTTTTGCGTTAACAGTTTTCTTATGCGCATGCGCGAATTGGGTTGTGTTGTTGTCAGTTGTCAATGGCTGTCAGAACCGCCAAATATAAATAGAAGAAACGAGTAATAGTTTTTTGGCGGCGGATAGTTGTGTTGTATAATATTAATTGATAGTGGATTTATTTGTATTGTATTTCGTTTCCATCTACAATTAGAACCAACTTGAAATCAATAAAATGCATGGTTATTATTGTGCTTTTCGCGATTGTTCATCCAAAACTGGTGAAGGATCAAAACTTTTGAGATTACGTAAGGATTAGAAAGGTAATTATTATTATTATTATTTTAAGTACCTAGCTATAAACTGTAAATCAGAAAAAAGTATTTTGATTTTTAAAATAATGTGGTACGTTTTCTTGTAATATGGTATTGCATAAGTATAGAGAATATCTTTAGGAGAATTTTTATTTTTGTTTGCAGTGCTGGAGTGTGGATAGAAACTTGCAATAGACTCGATTTATTGCCTAGGATTGTGGATGTATATAAGAATTATAGGCTTTGTGAACACCATTTCGAAACCAAATATATTGGTAAAGGGAATGTAAGAATAACCTTATTGCCAAACGGAATACCTATACAGTTTCCTCAACTTAGAAATGGGCAAGAAGAGCTAGAGGCAAAAATTGTGGAAGATTGTCCCAAAGAAGTTATTGCAATGTCAGGTACCTATTTCAAATATTGCAGAAAAATATTATATCTGTTTAATAAAAATATTAGTTGTAAAACATCTTGTTTTATTTTTTTATACATATGTTATATATAATTGGTCTACATTTTACCACAGTTATCCTTGTATTATATGAATAATGTTTGATACTGATGCAGTTCGTTCAGTGTACATCTATTCAAAAGTGTAACTTCTCTCAGTGTAAACGATTGTGTTTCTGTCAAATCGGTCGACTCTAGCGTGACCACAAAACACCAAAGGAACCGCCGATTCTGTCGCTTCTCGTTGGTATAATGTTCTCTGATTTTCGTTTTAAAAAGCGTTTAAAATGGTGTTTTCTCAAGAACAAAAAGTGCTTATAATAGAGTCCTACTTTAGAAATGGACGCAAGATTGATGGAATATGGAAGTATTCTATTGAGGAATGTTTCATAGAATTTCAAAATCAATTTCCCGACGTTGTTGAGTACAAAATTTTTCAAAGTGCAGTTCAGCGTTGTGTTAATGTTTTTCGTGAAACGGGCAGTGTAACAAGAAAAGAAGGAAGC
>NW_019418866.1:1228-3395 GCF_000390285.2 Anoplophora glabripennis | reverse complement strand
TGAATATGCTAGGGAAAAGATGTTTGAAAAAGAATGTACTAAGAGTTTTGCGGCGACTTTGTTGCCCTTACCTTTGAGGGTTTCCCTATGTTGGCTCACTCGCTTGCAGCAGGAACTAGCACCCTTGCATCAATTTTGTGTATCACTTATATGTACCATTAGTCCAAATTTGAGATCTCAGTTGCGTATAGTTGCGTACTGTCTTGGTCAAAGCTCTTTCACATACACACACTTTTTAAATTGAATGTAGACTCTTCTCCCCCTCATCGAGTCTTTTTCCCCACCCTCGGTTAGAGGACAAGGACAACATGAAATTAAATCGTGGAACGCGCGGTGATTTAAATAAAAAATAAATTAAGAGAGAAACGCAAACACTTATGATGGAATCTGCGAGATCCTTCTGCAGAGGGTTGGTTATACATTCTGTGGGCATATTCTGGAACTAAGAAAATACGTTTTAGTTTCAATTGTGAAAACAAGGATTAGCTTTAATTGATCGTTAGTCAAATAAATTTAATACACGACATATTGTACAGTTATTTCATTAAATTTTACATTTATCTAAAAGCATCATCTTTACAAACAGCTGTGCAAAAATGTCAAGGGATCATTTTCGACGAATACTTATTTTTGATTATGTCAAATTTTTCCACAACTTTCCTTTCTCCAATCGCTCTACGCAACAGTCTGAATTTTCAGAAAACCTTTAATTTTTAAAAAGCTTCTTCAACTCTGACACGTTATAGAGTTACGCCCTGTAGAAGACCCACGACGGGCATCGCTAAATATAACCGCTTTTTCCTGAATCCGCTGTACATCCGTCGTGACCTTGACGTCGCCGCGGCCAACTTCGCGTTGAGCTATTTCCAGAAAAACATCACTATGCACAGCTGTGGATATTGTTTGGCAACAAGTCGTTCTCCGATGGTTGAAACAAAGATGCTGCGAACTCCGTCGACCTCTGTATCAGGTGCTCACCGTGTGTGTTAATTACCGACAATTTCCCAAAATATCGATAACGTACGGACCCCCACGCACGGGCGAGGTTGTTATTGTGTTCAAGAGTATAAAAAGAAACAATCGACTTGATAACATCAATTTAATTGCAATCTTTTATACAATTAATTTACCATATTTTAATTCAAAGTATTCCCTAAATTTTTACCTATCTATAATTTATATACACGATTTTAAGAGATTTTTATGTAACTACACAAGGAATCGAATCTAGCGCGTCTAATACGCAGATATCTGGCAACACTGTGAGAAATTATTTACTTCGCGTCCAGCAACTCGTGTCGAAATATATATTTTGAATAGTTGATGTAGAAAAATGATAATTGAAATAAATATTAGCTGAAAAAAAGCCGACCTGCATCGGGATTCGAACCGTCGACCTCTGGGTTAGCAGTCAAATACGTAAACGTCTGTGCCACGAGGGACAAATACAATAGGTTTCTTACTGAAGCTTATATTCTAGACTAGGCAGTATCTGTTTTGGTTTGGATGAATCGTATATCCACGGAGATTTTTGGTTTCTTAGCTTTCAAATATCACTAGAAATGAAAATTTTTCTATGCGCATAAAAAAAAAACGTGGACTTAACTTCTGGCGGCACGATATCTTAAAAAAAAAACGAAAAATGTCATATATTTCTTCCTATTTAATTATGTATCTTTTCAAGAGAGAGAGCGAAAATGGAAGAGGAAAAAAATGTTTGTAATTAAATTTTTTACAAAACATGACTAGTTACAAATTGAATGAATCATGATTATTATGGTAAAAATCGAAAAAATCGCAAAACTGGGGTTAAAAAACAATACTTTTTAGGGAATTTTTTTGGGGTATTTAAATTGGGTATAGGACCTTTATACTTGGCTCAAGAAAACTTCGTGTTATGTAGAATTATCACATTAAATTTCATCAAAATCGGTTCTATAGATTTTGCATAATAATTTTGCAATCCAGATTTTGAAAAGAAAATTGCAAATTTTCAAAATTTTGCACAACAAAAACCAAGGCCCTTAGATATTTGAAAATTTAATCACATATAGAAGGGCTCTCAAGCTTTCAAACGCTTTTTGAAAAATTCGAATCCGTCAATTAGGAGAGCTCTGGCGCTTGTTTAAACATTGGTCGAGTTTTTGTACTTATAAACAATTAGAAT
>NW_019418866.1:0-610 GCF_000390285.2 Anoplophora glabripennis | reverse complement strand
TAACCCCATTTTTGTGATTTTTTCGATTTTTACCATAATAATCATGATTCATTCGATTTGTAACCAGTCATGTATTGTAAAAAATTTAATTACAAACATTTTTTTCCTCTTCCATTTTCGCCTAAAATCAACTCTTAAAAAGATACATAATTAAATAGGAAGAAAAATATGACATTTTTCCAATTTTTTTTAACATATTGTGCCGTCAAAAGTTAAGCCCACGTTTTTTTTATGCGCATAAAAAAATTTTCATTTCTAGTGATATTTGAAAGCCAAAAAGCCAAAAATCTCCGTGGATATACGATTCACCCAAATATGGCTTTTTGAAACATATAACGTCTGGACTATATCTATAACTTATATACACGATTTTAGGAGATTTTTTATGTAACTAAACAAGGAATCGAATCTTAGTCCAGGTGGTATCTGTTTTAAAAAGGGTATACTTGGGTAAAACGCACATGATCGGAGATTTTTGCTTAAACGGCTTCTAAACAACTTTAGAAATCATAATTTTTCTATGCAAATAAAAAAAAACGTGGGCTTAATTGTCATTGCAAAAAAGTATAAAAAAATAGCAAAAAAATTCATTTTTTTCTTAGATTTCTCG
>NW_019418865.1:10777-11245 GCF_000390285.2 Anoplophora glabripennis | reverse complement strand
TTTGTTTAAATTACTATGAAATTGACCAAAGTGAGATTAATTCAAGAGTGATTTTCTCAGAAACCGTTAAAGAAAACGATTTGAAACAAGAGTACCGTTTTAACGTAAAACCGTTGGGGAAAACGGAGTTTGCTGTCCAATTTGTTAAATAGTCAAAGATGAAAAAGTTACACACGCAAAATACCAAGGGCCCCCCCTTACCCACCCCAATGGACCTTGTGGAAATAAATGGATTAGTCCATCAAATTGCTCATCAAAATTTAGCTGTGTATAACAAATTTCATTCATTTATCACAACGCGATTGAGAGATATTGCAAAAAAATGATTTCCATTCCTCCCTCTTCAATGGGTCCCTGTGCTCTTAGGAAGCATTTCCGGACCCATGTTCATATGAACTTTTTTACTTAGTTTTGATCATAGAATCGGCCTGTTCAGGGTTGGCAGCTAATTATGAGACACCCTGTATA
>NW_019418865.1:4706-7648 GCF_000390285.2 Anoplophora glabripennis | reverse complement strand
TTTTTTAACACTGTGTGGCAGGTACCGACTGATACTCCCACCATTTGTGATAAAACACGTACAGAAGTTCTTGGCGCATTTTCCATTATTTGTTGGACATTTTCTTTTAATTCTTCAGTCCGCTTTTTAGGTCGGCCGCTTCCTTCTTTTCTTGTTACACTGCCCGTTTCACGAAAAACATTAACACAACGCTGAACTGCACTTTGAAAAATTTTGTACTCAACAACGCCGGGAAATTGATTTTGAAATTCTATGAAACATTCCTCAATAGAATACTTCCATATTCCATCAATCTTGCGTCCATTTCTAAGGTAGGACTCTATGATAAACACTTTTTGTTCTTGAGAAAACACCATTTTAAACGCTTTTTAAAACGAAAATATTCAAATTGATAGCGGCGATTATAGCGATTTGACAGATGACGTTTAAGTTCATTTGCTATACGCTACGCCCTACGTCCAAATTTTCAGAACCAACTTGACCACGTTTTTATTTGAACGCTCGTTATTAATTCATTGAAATAGTCAGTTCAACAAGATTCTATGTAACAGTTATTTGTGAGCAAACCAATTTTACTAAAAAGAAATAATCTAAATGTATCTTCTGAAATTCTTTTAAATATATTTAGTAACAATTATAACACTTTAAACTGCAATCAAGCTTCAATAAAATATTTATTTTCTTTGCCTATTATTTGCCTCACACCATATAAATTTAATTAAACCCACCTGTGTCTTAGTAGTTCAACGGTTGTAAATACGGCATTCCAGTGAAGCACGTGTATTGTCTTCGACTATGTGTCAGATCTAAGAACCATAAACATTTTATGATCAGGGTGGTTTTACTGCCACATCTAATTTAAGTTCTATCGTGGCATATGCATGCGGAGGAATAATGTCCGTTTATGACTTGTAGCGTGACCGATTTCGATTTTATTTATGAAATATAGGCTATTAAAAAGTTGTCACTGTGGGAGGAAGTTGTTGATAGTATTAAATTTAATAGTAATAGTTTTAAATCAGTACAAAGAACATGCATAGATTTAAAAAAATATATTAACAAAACTAGATTCTAAATTCACACTTTATAATTTCATAATTTCTTCTGAAAAAAGAGAGATGTCTTTCGAAACGTTATGTGACAGCCAGACTAGAAACTGTGCTACTAAGAATTATTTTTGCTGAAAAACGTACGACATTGATTTGAAATCTGTACTTTCAACTGTCGCAATTTTTAACTGATAATCACGACTTATCTTTTAGTCCTTTTAAGAAAAAATTACTATTGTTTTATTTTTATTTTGTGAAACGAGCAATTTTACAGTTACGTACTGTCAATTTATTGGACTATGAGTTAAGCTTATTTAAAGAATAATTAAGAATCTTAATAAATGAAAGAGATTATAAATTGTAGATTCCCCATAATTTTATATTTGTTCATCTAGCTTTAACTCTCTGATTAGGCTCCATAGCTTTGTCAGTAGCTCCTTCACATATCTATTCGAGTTAAGATAGTTATAAAGTTATAAAAAAAGTTATAAAATAAGCCAACGGTAATCAGGAAAAGGAATTGCTTGGTTAACAGAAGGCAAAGTCTGTTCGAGGTTCACGTTCGGTCGCGTGGTGGGTGACAGATTTCTCCTGGAAGCGGTGGGGTACCCAGCCAAACTTCAAGGGTCTATCCGTCGTTGCATGACCAACACACAACGTCTTCTACTGGCGGTGGGCTACCCAGCCAAACCAGCAGCTTCAGTTACTGTGCCTTACAGCGTTTATCAAGCTTGGACGGTGGGATGCCCAGCCAAACCGTCCCTACAACACAGCTGCCGTACGAACCTGCAACCCAGATAAACCTTCGCTGACTACGCTGTGGTCCTACTGTTTTGCCAGAGTTCAAATGCGGCCAGACTTATACCATAGCAGGACAAATGAACATCGGAAAATACAATTTGCTTACTTATTCCGGATGATTGCTCCCGGCTGCTAACTCCTTAGGTTTGGATGGCGGTTGCAGGTCTTCGATGGGGTCCTCGGAGTGGTTCTGGAGATCTTCGTGATCTGGCAACGAACTCAGGATTTTGGGCCAGAAAACACGGTTTTGTTGCCTCGATTCCCTCCTGACNAGTGCCTACCTAGGTTACACCAAAGTTTAGATTTACACTAAAGTTTACATTTATTATGTAAACTTTGGTTATACGCAACTGCATATTGAATAATAAATTGAAATACTAAAACTGTGTATTATTTAACATAATAAATTATAAAACGTGAAAACGTTAATAATATTAAAAATTATAAATTGTAATAACCGTACATTGGAAAACAATCATCCGTATTCATTACATTGTTTGCAGCCGTGTGACTCTGTTTGCCACGGCACTCTATCTGGCTCCTGGACTATTTGTACACGTGCAAATTAAAAAGTGGGTCATTGACCTACACGGTCCGTAAAAAAGGATCGTGGTTGACCTAGACACAGGTTAACCTAGATCGGAATCACGTACCGAGTTGATTACTTGTCTCCGTCCGATCTTTACAGTCAGTATTTAAATACTACATACATTTCACCCTCTCTTTATAATTTATCTAGTGAGTAGTGAGTGTCGGTTTTTTATGTCATTATTTTTGTAATGAAATTGAGATGGTTGTGAAATGAAATTTAAATTACGTGAACTCTTGGAGTTTTGTAACTTCAATATTAAATTTTATTTAAAGTGAAACAGAGCTAATTTCGTTGCAGCCATAATAGTCACATTTGGTCAGATAAAAACCCGCACACTACTCGTCGGTTTAGCTTTCATAGGAGATTCGCTGTCAATGTATGGGCAGGAGTATATGGCGATCGTTTAATTGGGCCGCATTTTCTACCTGAACATCTGAATGGGCCGCGTTACTTTCAATTTTTAGTAGAATTGTTTGAAAACCTTCCCCTTCAGATGCTAC
>NW_019418865.1:0-3483 GCF_000390285.2 Anoplophora glabripennis | reverse complement strand
ACTGGGAAAACCATTGTTTTTATTGTCACTAAACTGAGACTTACTTTTTCACGTTGAATATTATTTTATTCATGTGTTGCATATAGGGAATTTCGTTTCAAAAATTCAATATTTTCGTTTCATTTGTTCAGAAGATATTCCGAGATATTTTTATAAGCTTCAACACCCTATATTTCAAAAGGCAATGTTTGCGTATGAAAATCTTCACATTGCAATGTTACATTCTGATACACTAGATATATTTTTTTAAATGCACATTGAGAATCACATGTAACTTCATCCTATTTATCAACAGATAACAATTAATCATTCATTTGTTTAGATGAGGAAAAAATCGAGGTGTTTTTCGATTCCATTGTTGTGTTTAGAAGCCTGTAATTATGTACAAGGTGATAGCACTTTTTATTGGATATCTACAGTTAGTTTCAGGTAAATTTATTTTCCTTTTTAATGTCAATATTGTATGAAAATAAGTCGCAAATAAAAATAGTATGAAATCTTCTATTTAAAAAATTAAATTAGCAAAACAAGACTTTAACATATAAGTACCTTTTATGCAATTTGTACAATTTTATAAACAGAAATGCTTTTGATCTACCCTTTTGCTGAATAGCTTAGTTGACAAAATACACATTTACCGAATATTCTACCAACTAACGAAATGACTGTACAGTTGTATAGTAGCTCATTTAAAAATGTTTTTAATCTAATGTTTGCCACCTTCGGTAAGACTGTTTAGGTATTTTTATTACTTTGTTTTATCTTATCTACAAATTTTAATCTTACATTTACGATCACCTTATTTGCTAGTGCTGATGTCGACGAAAGTATTTTTAATACTGTGCACTCCTAGGATGTTGGTAGAAGTGTAATTAATAATTATATTATGACAAAATTGGTCGCAGTGTGTTATACAGGGTATATTAATGATGTGAACAAACTCTTTACTGTCTTGCATATAATTCTCTGATATTAATGTCGGCAACATAATATTTTCAAAATTCACCACACTTTCCATTCGAGTTCAAAAAATGTGGAAAAAACCGCTTCACACTAAATCGATTTCAGTCCAGGCGCGGCGAGAAATTTAATTTTTCACCTATCTTTCCAAAATCCCGTCGTCTTGCTCTAAACCGATCCAAGCAGGCACAAATCAGTCTCCATGATGATCGACGTTGACAAAGGCCAATGCCATCAACAGCCCCCTTCCGAACGAAACGACACGGGAATTGGACGTTTTCACCGATGTTTCCAATTTTCCACTCCAGGTAGTCTAAACTATCTCAACGCAGTAGACCACATTCCAATAATTTGAAATGAGGGCCTCTACGCCCAAATTGAATCCGAATTTCGGAGACAAAATTCGGACCTAATAGAAGCTAACACCCTGTTCATCATTTATCTAGTCAATTTAAAAGAATATCGAAAATGTAAGACGGGGAATCCAGCCACTGCCAATGGAGCGTCCCCAAACTCAGGTTCGCAAGAGAGCCACCTGCACAGATAAACGACGTATGAACGAACGTCAACTCTGGGTATAGACAGATAAATAACCAGAGAAGGAAACCTGGCCAGAATGTGTACTCTACTTTCGGGTATCGTAGTAGTTCCACGACAATGTCTTCTAAAGTGTTACTGGATCTAACAATAATGTTAAATGTTGGTAACTTTGATGAGACTGAAGTCCATAACGTCCTGAAACGACTGAAATCTAAACTACCTCCAGGTCGTGATAATATCCCTGCAGTTCCATGCAATAGAGTGTGAGTTCTTGTGTGTCTCTTAACTGTGCTTGTAAATAAGTGTTTGAAAATGTCCACCATGCGTGAAATATGGAAATTGTCTAAAGTCTAAAGTTTGTTCAATTTATAAAAATGACGATAAATCAAATATTTCCAATGTAGTGTGTTATGATCAAATTTAGAGTATGCATTTTAGTTTGGAGATCTCGTCATTAAATGCAATGGAATACTATGACATATACACAGGCGTTTTATAAAACTTTTTAAAAGTGAACTAAATCCTGAAATTTTTCCGGGAAACTTTAGTACTTTAAATAGTTGTGTTGTTACTACATAAAATAGTTGATCATTTTACAAAAGTTTAGTATTAATGTTCGTAGAACAACACCTTCTATTTGGCTATACCTAGAAGTGATATGTTAATCAATTCTCCATTTTCTCAAAGCTGCACTAGCTGTAATAACTCAGTAAGTAGCCAGCTAAATATTTTTAATAAGTCATTAATAAAAATATTTAATAATAGCGGCTCCAATACTGAATGTTGAGGTACACTAGACAAAATCACAAGTTTCGATAAAAATTCCTTGTACATTGCAAACGACCAGATATGTAATAAATAAGAAGTTTTAATATTCTAATAATGTCGAAAGACCTTTCGCTGATAAAATACGCAAACTTATTTATTTTTATTTATACCTACCTGTTTTTTTATTTGTTTACGACGAACACGCCTATGACTAGCCGACGAAAACCCCGAACTCTAATTATAAGGAAGTTTATCGAAGGCCTCTGAGAAATAAATATAGACTACATCCACAAGACCATGATGGACCTCCTATATCTACTGTGTCTACACAGCAAATTGGTAGATGTTCAACGGCCTTTTATAAAACCATAATGATTTAAACATTATATTTTAACGCAATTATATAAAAAATTATATAAATATTCAAACACTTCTAATAAAATTGCACATGATATTAGTGAGGCGATATTTACTAATTTAACTGTTAAAAACTGGACAAAAACTTGATTCTTTCCAAATGTTTGGTAAAGTGTTTGATTAAATTAAATATGATTCTCGATGGTCCTGCTAATATAGAGGATGTTACAAATTCGTTTTTCACTACAGGGCTCTCGAAAACAGTAAGAGGTACGAAGTAGCTTAAATGTGGTCAAAGTTGTGTAATCAGGGGACCAACATTATGCCTCTGAAAAATCAAGGCCAACATGATTAGTTTTCGAAATATTTGAATAAAAACGACATTTTGGAAATCGGTTTTTGTTTCATTTCAGCTTTGTTTGAGGTGGTATAGAAAAAATAAGAAGACTTTCTCATGGCCACTTTTTGCTCTTTATCGAATGGCATAATCAATTTTTATATATAAAGTTTCTTCTCTCCATGACCATCATCAACTTCATTTTTTTAAATACGACCCTAGAAATTTTATTACATTTTTTTAAGCCTTCATGATCCCCAATACTGTACTGTTTCAGCCCGAACCAGATTCCGGCCAGATTTTGTCTCGAAAAATTCATCTTCAGTGTATTCGTTCCAAATTTATCTAATTTTTTTATTTAGATTTTATTGTTTATTGAATTATCGTACACTGTAAGTGTCGTTAAACCCTGTGAAATCCATTTAATTGTTTAAACTATTGCCACTACGCGTTACAATAAAACATTTATTATTATTGACTATTACCATCACTTGGTCTTAACTCAATAAGTTGTTGCGTCA
>NW_019418864.1:3580-11755 GCF_000390285.2 Anoplophora glabripennis | reverse complement strand
AAAATTCGAGCTAAAATTTAAGCACAACACTATCTTCGTACTACAAAATCGATACATTTTATTTTATTTATTTAAAAACTGGAAAACAATTATTGTCTTGAAATTTACTAAATAATAGTTGTTTACATTTTTTCCGCAGGACAAGTGTGCCACGTGCACACGTGGTATGCACCAGCTATGTAGCGTTAGGTTAAGTGCTGTTGTCACGTTGTGATGAAACTCCCCAATATTAATACCCGCTGTATTTTAAAAACTGTTAATTTTACGTCCCTGTAATATACCTACAACATTTTTGTTCATTTATGATTACTCTATCTCATACTGAAGTAATGGCAGTCAAACTTCTTACACCTTGTATAATGTACGAGATCTCTGATAACAAAGATATTTATAGTTAAGTCTAATTTAAAGTCCTTGCATGTGATAAAACTATATTAAATATTTTGTCATAAGCTATAAATACCTGTTTCGTGAAATAAGCACATATAATCTTAGGTGACAGCCAGGTAAGATTGCAATGTAGGGCTAATTTGTAACTTAGTGATTGGAAAGTTAACCTAGGCCCTATAACCTAATTTATAATCGAAATTACTCTTTAATCTATCATTACGTCCTTCTCACACTCACTTTTTTTCAAATTTGTTTTTATAAAAACCTTTTCACCATTTCGTTTAACTTTTGAAGTTTCGTTTCGTTTTATTTTCCGCTTTCATCGGTATTTCAAAACAATTTACATGTTTTTCTAAAAGTTTAGAAGAGAAACAAGCAAAAGTTCGATTGAAATCTTGATATATTTTGAATTTTAAAGATATTTACTTACCAACATCACAAGTAGAACCTTTCCAGCCTTCTATACACTCTTTGTCTCCGTTTACATCACAGATGAAATGACCAAATTTATCGTTCCTTGGTCGACAGAATTTTGTACACGTGGAATTGTAGTAATGAGTATCACATTTGACGCGCACCCTGTAAGTCAAGCGTGCCCGGGGCCCTCTATGGTTTAAGGTGTGCCATTCAGCGCTAGGATCGATTATCCCTGAATACGTCGCTTCTTCTATTATATTGTTAGTAACTGAAACAGATTACATTAGTCACGTTAAAAATTATATAAAGGAGAGGGAAACATTCATCGTCTATTATCAGATGGCATTGCACGTTTGACATAATTTCCAAAGAAGGAACTAAAAAAATAATTTTATATTCTGTTATGTTTTGAAATAAGCTAAAGGATAGAAGTTAATTAATTTTGAACAAAGGTAAGTCTGTTTAATGTTTAAATAGTAACATTTTTATATCAAGAATACTGTGTAAGTTCGTGTTAAAATGATCAAATTTATGGAAAAAAGCTATATCAGTGGCGCAAAATTCAGAAATACAAATAACAATGATGCATTATAGAAAACTAGAATGTTCAACTTAAGTATTTTTACTGTATATATTGCCTAATGGTGATAAAATGATAATTAAAAATGTTATTGAAAAGATGATTTGTAAACTACAATTATATTATTACATTCGAAGTAAAAAATAAAGAAAACGAATACGATCCCCACTTTTTGCGTATATTTCATTGAAATCAAATAAACTATTAGTTGTTTTGTAGAGAAGAAAAATAAATTTAAATAACGAGCGTTCAAATAAAAACGTGGTCAAGTTGGTTCTGAAAATTTGGACGTAGGGCGTAGCGTATAGCAAATGAATTTAAACGTCATTTGTCAAGGCGCTATATCGCCGCTATCAATTTGAATATTTTCGTTTTAAAAAGCGTTTAAAATGGTGTTTTCTCAAGAACAAAAAGTGTTTATCATAGAGTCCTACTTTAGAAATTGACGCAAGATTGATGGAATATGGAAGTATTCTATTGAGGAATGTTTCATAGAATTTCAAAATCAATTTCCCGGCGTTGTTGAGTACAAAATTTTTCAAAGTGCAGTTCAGCGTTGTGTTAATGTTTTTCGTGAAACNAGCACCAGAAATACCCAATATTAAAACGACCTAAAAGGATATCGATATTTAGTAATTTAAAATACATATAAAACAATGATTAAAAATATACCTTAGCCATCAAATATATTTCATCATCTGCCTCTCTTATGAATTGATTTACTTCTTCTCGAGTTAATACCTTGGATTTCTTAGGGTTGTGTCCAACTGACAATTTTTTCAAATATGGAACCAACTTGGTAAATTTTTTAATATCTACGTTTTCCTTAGCATTAAGTGTTGATTTTAGCATAGAATATACTGCCCATAATGTGGAAGGCTTCACCTTCTTGGATCTTTCTGCAAAATATGCTAACAGCACATTTTCGGATGCTTTTCTTGCTTTATTTGTTTCACACCACTCCTTAAATTGCCGATATGCATTTTCATATTGGCGCTTCGATTTTTCCGGTAAAAGATTTGAAGTTACCAAATTGGCCGCATCTGCCAAATTAGGTGGGGTACTACTTAGTTCATCGTCACTAGCAATTTCCATTATTTTAAATAATATCTGGCACTTAAAAATTGAAGACGCGAGCACAAACGTCACTTTAAAATAATTATTATTGTTGTCAACAACAGCCACTTTGTTTCCATAGTAACAGTGAAAATTTGATTAGGAAAGACATTTTAAGCCAGCTCAACACTATTTTCTATAATAAATTAGGCATTTTACTTATTTATAATATTTTTAAGAGATAGATTTTGACGTTTGTAGAAAAAATATTGTTTGCATCTCGTGCGCGAACTACTTTGGTGGTCTCGAATAATTTTTTAACTCGGCTTCGCCTCGTTAAAAAATTCAATTCTCGATCACCAAAGTAGCATTTCGCGCACTAGATACAAAAATAACTATTAAACCTGCTGATACTAAAATGGCCATTCAGGGTGTCTAGGAAATGGTGGTCAATTTCTCAGATTTGGGTAGGACTTGAGAGTTGAAAATTGTATAATTTTTGGGCGATCTGTACGTCATTTGAATCTATTTCTACTAATGTATCGAGTTTATGGTTACTTTACGATATGCGATCTTGACTGCGATATGCGCAGATCGAGAAGAGAGTCCGCAGAAGGACTGGCAAAGACAGAGAATGAGTTCAGACTGAGAATGAGGTCTGGCAATGTTGATATTACGTACCAACTTATTTTGCTGCATAAATGTCAAATTTTTGTTTTCATTATTTACTACTATTAAGACTATTACATATAATTAACAGTATTAATTCGAAAATATTGTACCGGATTTTCTTTATTTAGCACAATTTAGTACGCAACAAATTTTGACAACTTTGACACTTCGCAATAACAAATTACAACTTAACCTTCAAAAAACTCTTCCGGCGCATTGGCGTGGCGATTCGTATATTTTTCGTTGCTTTCCGAAATTTCCATAGATTTCTAAGAACAGTATACACGATGCGTCCCAAAGTAAACAGGACTTTTAAAAAATAGGTATTTCTAGTGAGGGCATCTATTACATGCGTCGAAAAGTTAGATTCTTCACTGATGTACTAAAATTTTATGACATTTGGACGAATAAAAGCAAAGTTATTGCGCCTGAAGTGACATTATGTTGGTGCTATCGGTACAAAAATGAGCATCGAACACAGAGCTAATATTAAGTGTTGTTTTAAACTTGATAAAACTTTTACCTAAACGTTTCAATTGATGAACCAAGTTTATGGTGATGATTGTTTATCCCGTGGCAGAGTTCATGGTTTAAAAACGGTCGTGAGGACATGTTGGCCAAACAAAATCTCCATTGAAATTCATGGAATTGGAACTGAGCATTTCAAAAACATCAATTCATAATATTTTGGACCAAAAATTGTTCAGAATTCAACATTTGAAGGACATTAAGGACGCCAAAAAAGACAAAAACTTCCTTTACAACATTGTGACTAAACGTAGTATTTTCAATATGATCTAGAAACCAAGCGCCAAAGTATCGAGTGGAAGGTGCCACACGAACCAAAACCCAAAAAATCTCGGTTGGAGATGTCAAAAGTAAAGGCAATGTTGATTTGCATTTACGATTCCAAGGGCATCATTGTCCCCAAATGGTTCGTTCCATCGGAACAAACCGTTAATGCACAATTCTATCTTGGCGTTTTGAAGCGTTTTGGTGCATCACATTTGTCGTATTAGCCCAGAATATCGCGCAAAAGGACGTTGGCGTTTGCTGGGCGATAATGTTCCATCTCATCGATCGACACTTGTGATCAATTTTTTGACTAAAGATCGTATTTTAACTGTCAACCACTTTGGCACCGTGTGACTTTGACACTCGACATGCTTTTAGACCGTTCAAATCACTGTATTGAGTCGGATTTTGAATAATATAAATGGGTTTTGCCAAAAAGACTTTTTGTTCTTATTTTTAAAAGAACAATCTCTGAACGTCTTAAGAACGAATGTAGAATCATCATGAAACTAATAAGTGAACAAATTTATAAACAATGCACACTAGGATGACTTTCGCTGCAGTATTTTACTTTTTTTATAAAAATATATTGTCCACGTTTCGATTTATTTTGAAATCTTCTTTAGGACTAGTATATGATACAACTGCAGAGAAAAATCTTATAATTTCTAAGGACACAGTAGATTTTTATTACTAATGTAAAATAAATTGTTTTCTCCACAAATTAAAAAGGCCTAAGTGTACCTACTTTTGATGGATTTATTAACCATGTGACATAAACTGAATCATTTTTAATTTTTTGACAATACTACATTAGCAAGCGTTCCCTATGATTTGATATCTTGTTTATAGAAAGTGGTATTCTTTTATTGGCACTTCAATCCTTCTATTCATTAATAAATTTAGACGTTTCAATAGAATCGACAATAAATCAAAGTAGTTTTCCCTATACAGGTATTAATTAAATAACTTTCTTAACAAGAATCCCACAATACAGATATTGTTATGTAAAAATTTGCTATTCGTGATTAATAATTTTGCAACCACGTTTCAAAATATCATAATTCTAGTTCGTTACTGAAAGTTATTTATAGTACACATAGAATCCAGATAATATCAAGTTTTCGTGAACCATCCAACATTAATTATAAAAGGAAAGCAATGGGCGGTGCCAGTATAAAATAACAGAAGTTCCTACAATCTACTTGGGTATCTGCTGTAATTCTAAGAACCGAATACATACTCGTAATCGGTTTAACCGGCAAGTAATTAAATTTGAATCAAGTGTGAACATGGCTCTTAACTTCTAAATGGTAAACTACACGAGGATCTTAAATTATGTAAAACTATCAAGATTAAATGTACGTCAGTAACAAAGTGGATATAAATTTATTAATTAACTTTTTGTTACTTACATGCATTCTTCAGGACTGTCACATTTGCCATGGACAGGATGGCATCCCGGTTTACAGGCAGCTGGAAATAGAAGAAAGTATATTGTAACAGGCCGCATAAAGAATAGTAGTAGAGAGTAGAAGTAGAAACGCTGAATTTAAAACACGCATCTTATTCGTCGCCTAAAAAAATATAGTTTCACAAATTTTCAAGTTCCTAACCTACATATTTTCAGAATAATCGCAAAGAAACGATTTAAAATTTCAAGTTTCAACACCCTGTATTTCCGAAACTATCAACTTTCGGATAAGGCATGTTTGTGTCAATGGTCACCATTTCACGTGTAGTATCTTCAGCTTTCGATTTTCCCATTGTTAATGAATCACCCTGTATAAAAAAAGATTTCTTGGAAATGTAGCCTTTAGTTTCTTATTCTTATTAGGAATTGTTAAAAACAATTTTTTGAATTCCATATCAAAGAGATGCAATTATTTATTCTGTATTATTGATGTGTAGTTAAAGAACAGGAAATTTCATGAAAAATTAAATTTCTATTTCTCTTTCAGCTATTTTTATTAATAAAATAAATCAAATTGGACTTGGAAGGAGCAAAGTTAAGAAACAAAATTAAAAACAGAGTAAAGATCTTGCAAATAATATAAAACTCGTAGCAAAATTTGGCTAAAATAATTTAGAAGATTTAAATAAACCAGACTGAATTAATTTTAACAGACGATAAAATACAATAAAATAAACAAAAAAAAAACCTTATATGAAATGGGTCCTAAACTCAACCGTTTCCGAGAAAAAATTATCAAAATCTCCAACTTGATGTACAAAAGTTCGATTAATTGACATAACTGCATGCATAGAATATAAGTTCCTGTTTTAAGAGATTCATAATTACTAAAATTCGAGCTAAAATTTAAGCACAACACTATCTTCGTACTACAAAATCGATACATTTTATTTTATTTATTTAAAAACTGGAAAACAATTATTGTCTTGAAATTTACTAAATAATAGTTGTTTACATTTTTTCCGCAGGACAAGTGTGCCACGTGCACACGTGGTATGCACCAGCTATGTAGCGTTAGGTTAAGTGCTGTTGTCACGTTGTGATGAAACTCCCCAATATTAATACCCGCTGTATTTTAAAAACTGTTAATTTTACGTCCCTGTAATATACCTACAACATTTTTGTTCATTTATGATTACTCTATCTCATACTGAAGTAATGGCAGTCAAACTTCTTACACCTTGTATAATGTACGAGATCTCTGATAACAAAGATATTTATAGTTAAGTCTAATTTAAAGTCCTTGCATGTGATAAAACTATATTAAATATTTTGTCATAAGCTATAAATACCTGTTTCGTGAAATAAGCACATATAATCTTAGGTGACAGCCAGGTAAGATTGCAATGTAGGGCTAATTTGTAACTTAGTGATTGGAAAGTTAACCTAGGCCCTATAACCTAATTTATAATCGAAATTACTCTTTAATCTATCATTACGTCCTTCTCACACTCACTTTTTTTCAAATTTGTTTTTATAAAAACCTTTTCACCATTTCGTTTAACTTTTGAAGTTTCGTTTCGTTTTATTTTCCGCTTTCATCGGTATTTCAAAACAATTTACATGTTTTTCTAAAAGTTTAGAAGAGAAACAAGCAAAAGTTCGATTGAAATCTTGATATATTTTGAATTTTAAAGATATTTACTTACCAACATCACAAGTAGAACCTTTCCAGCCTTCTATACACTCTTTGTCTCCGTTTACATCACAGATGAAATGACCAAATTTATCGTTCCTTGGTCGACAGAATTTTGTACACGTGGAATTGTAGTAATGAGTATCACATTTGACGCGCACCCTGTAAGTCAAGCGTGCCCGGGGCCCTCTATGGTTTAAGGTGTGCCATTCAGCGCTAGGATCGATTATCCCTGAATACGTCGCTTCTTCTATTATATTGTTAGTAACTGAAACAGATTACATTAGTCACGTTAAAAATTATATAAAGGAGAGGGAAACATTCATCGTCTATTATCAGATGGCATTGCACGTTTGACATAATTTCCAAAGAAGGAACTAAAAAAATAATTTTATATTCTGTTATGTTTTGAAATAAGCTAAAGGATAGAAGTTAATTAATTTTGAACAAAGGTAAGTCTGTTTAATGTTTAAATAGTAACATTTTTATATCAAGAATACTGTGTAAGTTCGTGTTAAAATGATCAAATTTATGGAAAAAAGCTATATCAGTGGCGCAAAATTCAGAAATACAAATAACAATGATGCATTATAGAAAACTAGAATGTTCAACTTAAGTATTTTTACTGTATATATTGCCTAATGGTGATAAAATGATAATTAAAAATGTTATTGAAAAGATGATTTGTAAACTACAATTATATTATTACATTCGAAGTAAAAAATAAAGAAAACGAATACGATCCCCACTTTTTGCGTATATTTCATTGAAATCAAATAAACTATTAGTTGTTTTGTAGAGAAGAAAAATAAATTTAAATAACGAGCGTTCAAATAAAAACGTGGTCAAGTTGGTTCTGAAAATTTGGACGTAGGGCGTAGCGTATAGCAAATGAATTTAAACGTCATTTGTCAAGGCGCTATATCGCCGCTATCAATTTGAATATTTTCGTTTTAAAAAGCGTTTAAAATGGTGTTTTCTCAAGAACAAAAAGTGTTTATCATAGAGTCCTACTTTAGAAATTGACGCAAGATTGATGGAATATGGAAGTATTCTATTGAGGAATGTTTCATAGAATTTCAAAATCAATTTCCCGGCGTTGTTGAGTACAAAATTTTTCAAAGTGCAGTTCAGCGTTGTGTTAATGTTTTTCGT
>NW_019418864.1:1119-1820 GCF_000390285.2 Anoplophora glabripennis | reverse complement strand
TCAAATATCACGAAATGGAACTACATTCATATGTGTCTTATAGCTATTATGTCAGTGGAATATTAGTCCAGACGGTATCTGTTTCAAAAAGCCATATTTGGGTGAATCGTATATCCATGGAGATTTTTGGCTTTTTGGCTTTCAAATATCACTAGAAATGAAAATTTTTCTATGCGCATAAAAAAAACGCGGGCTTAACTTTTGGCGGCACAATATGTTAAAAAATTCGAAAAATGTCATATTTTTCTTCCTATTTAATTATGTATCTTTTCAAGAGTTGATTTTAGGCGAAAATGGAAGAGGAAAATTATGTTTGTAATTAAATTTTTTACAAAACGTGACTAGTTACAAATCGAATGAATCATGATTATGGTAATAATCGAAAAAATCGCAAAAATGGGGTTAAAAACAATACTTTTTAGGGAATTTTTTTGGGGTATTTAAATTGGGTATAGGACCTTTATACGGTTAGATAGATTTTGCATAATAATTTTGCAATCCAGATTTTGAAATAAAATTTGCAAATTTTCAAAATTTTGAACAGCAAAAACCGAGGCCCTTAGATACTTGAAAATTTAATCACATATAAAAGGGCTCTCAAGCTTTCAAACTTTTTTTGAAAAATTCGAATCCGTCAATTAGGAGAGCTCTGGCGCTTGTTTAAACATTGGTCGAATTTTTGTACTTATAAACAATTAGAA
>NW_019418864.1:0-588 GCF_000390285.2 Anoplophora glabripennis | reverse complement strand
TATTCCTGATTTAAACCATCTGCAGGCTCGACTTATAGACAAGATTCGTGAAATTAACAATACCCCGAGCATCTTAGAAAATGTCTTTAATTCTTTGAGGAACAGGTGTGAAAAGTGCTTGGAACAAGGAGGGGGACACTTTCAGCAGCTGCTTTAATTTATTGTTATAACAAGGAGGGGGACACTTTCCGCAGCTCCTTTAATTGTTTGTTATTGTTATCACGATTATTCTTTAAAATAAAGTCATATAGTCATTAACGTTATTGAAACTGACAACTGCTATACAGCTCGTTGGGAAATGAAGTTAAGTCGGTCGCTATAAGCTACTCCCTACGTCCAATGTGTCAGAGCCAACTTCGACCACGTTTTTATTTGAACGCTCGTTATATCTATGTTAGCCTATTTCTTTGTTGATTTTTGTTCCATTCTCCATTGTAATTGAAAATAATCAGATGTCATCATAAGAGTTATTTTTATTTAATAAAAAAAGTTCAGTTGTTAAATGCTTAAAATATATTTTTTTTGTAGAAAACAATCTTTTGAAGGAACGGCACCCTTAAATTCTACCTAGTTTAAAAAATTGTTTTT
>NW_019418863.1:4258-11416 GCF_000390285.2 Anoplophora glabripennis | reverse complement strand
CAGCAGAACTTTATTAACAAAGTGCTCTGGACGAATGAATGATAATGATAACTTATTTTCTTTTAACGAAAGTTGACTTCGAGAAGTAAGGCTTGTTAAAACATTTTGCACTAAGTTAATACAGTTATTAAAATTTGTTATAATAAAATGCAGCATGATTCTTTATTTACTTGCATTTTATTGGTTTCGTACATATGTATCCGTATACTAAAGCGGCAAAATTAAATGTGATTATGTTGTGAACTGTTTGTCCCTCAGCTGACGGTTTGTTCGTGACATTACGTTACAAAATTTTCCGAGCATCCGGGCAACTGCAGGGACGCCTTCTTAGCGGGAGTTATGGGTTGATTTCCTTCATTTTTAAAAGTCGAGTAAAAATATTTTTTCCGATTTTCTGTCTTTATTAAGCCTTCCGAATACGTGATTGAAATTAATGACATTATGACTGAATCACCCTGTATATATATATATATATATAGTTAAGATAAATGTTAATTAATAATTCGATTATACACTTTTATTAACAAAAATTTATAGAAAGTGAACAGACTGTATGTGAACGCTTCAAACATTCATATCTGAATAATCCTATCTGATGCCTCTTCACCGGGTGTCGCCCGAACGCTTGATCTTCGTTTGTTTTGGTTATCCGGCGTTTGTTTATAAAACGCCGATATACAGAGTGCCTTCAGTTCGCCCTGTCTGCAGATGAATATTCCTTAACATTCGGCCGTCCTGACTTGGTCCGTCCCGGACCACACCCACTGAGACATATACCTGAAACTAAATTACTCCACACAGTATCAATGATATCAACAACGGGGCAAAAATTTCCTAGAAGAGTAAAACTTCTACTTCTTCGAGTACGCAAAAATACATAAACAAATGGTCAAACATTATTCTCAGAGTGCACACACGTCGGGGACTCGACAAGAAAATCACTTGGAGTGCGCAAAAGATACTCATATCCTAATGGACTCAACAAGCCTACTTTCTCAGAGTGCACACACATCGGGGACTCGACAAGAAGATTACTTGGAGTGCGCAAAAGGTGATCTAATGGACTCAAGAAAGTTTATTCTCAGAGTGCACACACGTCGGGGACTCGACAAGAAGATTACTTGGAGTGCGCAAAAGATATCTGTGATCTAATGGACTCTACAAGATTTATTCTCAGAATGCACACACGTCGGGGACTCGACAAGAACTTCGCTAACTACAAAATTATATTTTTACCAAAACAAACAAACAAAAAAATATATTCAAAAGCACACAGGTTTCAACCTCCTGGTGCACTCAACTTCCATTATATTAAACTGCTAATAGTGCACGTAGGCATCACTCATCTTATTTACTTCATTTCAGTGTCCTCAACACAAATTCAAAGGTATACACAGGCATCACCCACCTTGTGTACTCTACTTCAACATTACTCAATATAAAATCAGTAGTACACAGGCATCACCCACCTTGTATACTCAACTTCGTCATTACTCAATATAAAATCAGTAGTACACAGGCATCACCCACCTTGTATACTTATCTTCAATATTACTCAAACAAAATCAGTAGTACACAGGCATCAACGATCACCAACATATAGATGTTGCCATTTTCGGTTCTGCAGAACGGGCCCAAATCGTCAATGTGCAATGTATGAAATGGTTTATCTACCTTTGGAATCGGATACAAAAAACCTTTTCCCTTTTGTTACAAATTCTTTCATGTGAGGGAACCAATATATTGTTTGAATAGAATCTACTGTTCTTCTCAAACCAGGGTAGCCGTTGTCATCGTGCTGTAATTTCAGAACTCTTCACCTGAAATCTTTTGGTATAACAATTCTGTTATCTCCATTAACAATTCTGCACACTTTGTTATTTACTAAGTATCGTTTGTGATAAGATAACCTACTACATGGTCTATAATAAACAGGCTGGCCAAACTGATTCCATTTCATGATCCATTTCAACATTGGTGTTACCCAGCATTGCTATCAGTAAAATAAACTTGGTATCTCTCTAAAAGATTATCTAAGCGTTGTTGTACATCTTTCGGTAAGGCCTCAGGTACTACAGGTACTTCAGTCGTAGACTGCCCGTAAGGGATTCCCCGCAATACGCATTGGTCTTTGTCGAAAGATGACTTCAGTTTACTTAAATTTGACATGTCATGATGGTATAATAATGTGACAATCATTCCGATTTTGCTCTGAATGGTTTGAAGTTATCTTGCCATTTAAAATGTCGCAATAAATTTCAATTTTGTTTATTCCGGGGTACTATTCGGTTTTATTATTTACGACATGTCTGCATTTTACGTTGTTCTCTGCTTCAAGTCGAGGCAGTTGTCATAAACTAGCGCCTTCATTTTAAAACTGTAAGCTGTCACTTGTTGTGGTAACCAGCAGGTTCGGTGATTCGGTGAATGAACGTCCGATTAGTAAGTCCATGTCTTGCATCGCATCGTCAACGATTAAAATTGGTACTTCTCTTTCGACTTCATTAATTTTTATTTTGGCAGACGTTTCGCCAACTGAAAAAACTACGGCACCGCCATATCCACGCATTGTAGTTTGTTTAAATCCATCAATAGGAAGGTTAAGTGACTCTGCGACTTTCATTTTCAGAACATTACAAGCGCTGCCGAAATCAATATAAGCTGATACGTCTACATCGTTAACTTTTGCAGTGACGTGATATTTTGCGTCATCCACAGACACCACATTTACTACGTTTATTTTTGTCACGTTATTAGTTTTAGATTTTAATGCATAGCAGTTATCCTTATGGTGACCAGGTTTTTTGCAAAATGTACAAGTTACGGGCTTCCTCACGTCATTATTTCTATCTGTCCTATATGAAAAACAGTTGGCTGCTTTATGGTTAGTTTTTCCACAAGTAAAACAGCCTACTTTATTTGCATTTTTATGTTGAATTTGTACTGGATATCGTTTTTGTTCTTTATTGTCACATGTGTAATTTGATTCTACTAAAAATTTCAGAAGTTGTTCGCTATGTTTGCAACCTGCCGCATAAGCACTTGCCTTTAATAAACTATCGTTTAGTGTGGAGATTATTACATCCGTAATTACGTGATCCGGTAGGTCGCAATGTTTACCTAACTTCAATTTAGAATAATAAAATAATAAAGCGTTACTACATCTTCGTTACATTTCCTTTCGGTATTCACAAAGTCTCTCAGGTTGGTCACAATTCCTTTCGACGATGGAAAAGCACTTAAAAGTAGGTTTTTCCATTCATCCCAATTACACGAATTAATGTCTGACCTACAGTCGTACCAAGATTTTGCATTTCCGGTAAGACGCCCTATCATTGCAAATATTTTCGCGCGATCGTCCCAACTATAAATCTCACCGACCGTATCGATTTTCGCCAACCACTGACGAATTGTCAAACTGTTAGAAGAACCATCAAATTCAGGTATTAATTCCATCAGCCCTACATATCTTTGTTTATTTATTAAATTTGCGTCGTGTGGACTCCGAGAACGTGCCTCCGTAGTTTGAAGTGCAGCTCGTAAATCACTTGAGGTATCTCGGCTAGAATGGGTCGCTCGAACCAAAGTTTCTAACGCGTTAAGTCGACGTTCCAAAATATGTGTATAACGCGGACTAACACTTCGATTATTTTGGCTACGGCTTCGATCACCCCTGGAAGCGAGCCGTCGGCGATGACTGCTATCCTGTTTACGTACTCGACTACGGCTTGAACGTCCTGTCATTGTTAGAATATTTTTGCAAAAATAGTCAAACAGACCCCAAAATGTAAAAGCGCTTAACGAATGAGCAGGCAGACAGCAAATAAATAATAAACAGTACTCACCAATAAAGGTGTTTTCTCACTAGCACAATACACTCATAAATTTTATCAAACAGAATTAAATACACAGGTACGAATCCCGCTTCTGATATGTTAAGATAAATGTTAATTAATAATTCGATTATACAATTTTATTAACAAAAATTTATAGAAAGTGAACAGACTGTATGTGAACGCTTCAAACATTCATATCTGAATAATCCTATCTGATGCCTCTTCACCGGGTGTCGCCCGAACGCTTGATCTCCGTTTGTTTTGGTTATCCGGCGTTTGTTTATAAAACGCCGATATACAGAGTGCCTTCAGTTCGCCCTGTCTGGAGATGAATATTCCTTAACAATATATATAATTGAATATATTTATTTTCTTGGGTATGAGGTTCTTGTCTGATAGGCCATTAAAAAATGAAGAAAGAAAAACCCCAGAAAACTTTTTACTCTTAACGTTTCGTTCCCGACCAGGAATTTTATCAAAAGATTTTTAATATTCACGTCTTACAAGTCAAATTACATATTTTAAAACCTAAAAATATACAAAAACATACAATTACATTATTATCGAAAACAACTAATTTTGTTTGTACGTAGCTAAACAACCATTCCATACAATTTTTAAAATTTAATTGTTAAAAATATAGAAGATAATTTTTTATTTTGTTTGTCATCTTTCTTTTTTTTCCTTATTTTAAAATAAGTTTCAATTTGCATTTTAATTGGAAATTTGTTATAATTAGTGTTAATTTAGAAAACTTCAATGCTGATGTGAGGATACGATGACACTGCCATGAGAAACAAAACGCGATAATTTGAGCAAGTTGTACGCCTGGTGGCGAATTTTTGTAAAATTGAAAAACAAGAGACATCTAGGAGATTTATTGGGGACCAGGAATGAAATAGTACAGAAAACATAAAGTTCAAAAATTGGATTTATTAAACAGATTTGTGAATAAATAAATTAAAATATTGAAAATAATTACGTTTATTTAATTAAATTATAATATATTTGACTTAAATTTTTAATATCAGTTTTGTCATTAATACTACTTTTATTTTTTTTAATATGAATCATTTCTTGAATTAGTCTTTTGTTGTAATTTGGTTCTTTTACTAAAATTTTAGTTTGATCAAAATTAAATGAATGTTTTTTATCTTTTATATGTTTATTAAGAGCTGTTGAGCAGTTTTTTGTATATTTATGACCTTTTAATTGGTTTTCTAGATTTTGTGAAGTCGTACCTATATATTGACCATTGCAATCATTACATGGAATAGAATATACAACATGTGAATTTTTTAAGACAGGAGTTTTACTTTTCAGAGGCGTGAATAATTTTCTTAATTGGTTAAATGATTTATGAACAACAGAAATATTGTATTTGGATAAAATAAATTTAATTTTTTCTGATAAACATTTTATTAAAAAACTTGGGTAGATAATTGTTATTTTGTAATATATTTTTAATTTTTTTGACGATTTTAGGTCGGTAAATAGGACTGGTTAAGTTCAATGCTCTATTAATTAAACCAATGACTACACTTTTTTTGTATGTTATAGGATGATGAGAATTAAAATTTAAATATCTACCGGATGAAGTAGGTTTTGTGTACCATTTAGTTAAAATTTTATTGTTTATGCGGATTAAGGTTAAATCAAGAAAATTAATTTTGTTATTGTTTTCAATTTCAATAGTGAATTGTAATTTGGGATGGAAACTGTTAAATGCATTTAAAATATTGTCAATTTTATCTTCGGGAAGTGCGATAATGCAATCATCAACATATCTTTTGAAAAATAATATATCAAAATTTAAATTATTAATAACTTCTTCTTCCAAAAATTCCATACTTAATTGTGCTATTGTTGAAGAAATTGGTGCTCCCATTGCACAGCCTTCTATTTGTTGGTAGAAATCATTTTTATATTAAAAAAAATTAGTAGTTAGAGTAAGTTTAATACCAGTTAAGAATTCATTTAAAGGTAAAGTAGTACGATTTTGTAAATCGTTCCATTTTTTTGTAATTATTTTGATTACTAGATCTATAGGAATATTTGTATATAATGATGTTACATCTAATGAAATTATCTGTAATTAGTAGGAATCTGAACTGTGTCAATAAAATTTTTAAAACAAAGAATCTTTTATGTAATAATCATTTTGACAAATAATTTTTGAAATAACTTCTGCTAAAAACTTTGATAAATTATATAAAGGTGACTGAATACTAGAAACAATTGGACGTAAAGGAATGTTAGTTCTGTGTAGTTTTGGGAGACCATATATTTTTGGGGGTTGTGCATTATGGATCAACAATTTCTTAGTTTCATGCTCATCTATAAACTTACTTTTTTGCCATCTTTTGATTAAAATATTGTTTTTATTTTGAAAATTATTTGTTGGATTTGAATTTATTTTTTTATATGTGATTGTGTCATTTAGTAAATTTAACATTTTTAAGTTATAA
The DNA here is from genome assembly GCF_000390285.2 of Anoplophora glabripennis. Lineage (NCBI taxonomy): Eukaryota > Metazoa > Arthropoda > Insecta > Coleoptera > Cerambycidae > Anoplophora > Anoplophora glabripennis. The sequence continues at coordinate 5,112 of NW_019418863.1, read as the reverse complement.
TCAGAAGTAGTATTAATTATGACAGTTTTATTACTTTTATCAGGTTTAAGGATAGTAATTTGTGGATTTTCTTTAATAAAATGGCGAGTTTTGTTTATGTTTTTTAAAATTTTTTTCTGAGTGTTATTTAATTTTGTTTTATTATGTTTCTTATGGTTTTTGTAGTTAGTGATTGCATTAGCAACACGAGCTCTAATTGTATTTTTATCATCTTCTACCTTATTTTGAATAGCAGTTTCTATAGATGCAATGTAATCATCAATAGGTATTTCATTCTCATAGTTATAGGCAAAGAAAAATTAGGACCATATGCTAATGTCATGTTGTTCATAAATCATTTAACCAATTAAAAAAATTATTCACGCCTCTGAAAAGTAAAACTTCTGTCTTAAAAAATTCACATGTTGTATACTCTATTCCATGTAATGATTGCAATGGTCAATATACAGGGTGTAACTAAATAAGTGTAAAACATTTAAGGGGGTGATTCCTCATCGAAAAAAAGATAGGATCTTTCATATAAAGAAACTTCATTGGAGCATCCCTTGTTAAGATACAGCCCCTTAAAGGGGGTACATAAAATTTGTTTAACAATTTTTTTCACAAGCACTAAACAAGTTACAATATTGAAATTAACCTGACATTTTCTACTACCAAAAAGACACTTAGCCAGTAATTTATTTGGTTTACCCCATGGTTGTAAGGGGTGGAAAACGCAACCCCTAAAATTTATTTCCAACGTAATTTTTTGTCTTATTATTTTTTTACCATTTAAAAAATTATTTCCGATAGCCTGTTTCATTCTAAAAAAAAATGTCTCTTGAATTTTTTGCCCAAATTAAACCAGTTCGCAG
>NW_019418863.1:0-1021 GCF_000390285.2 Anoplophora glabripennis | reverse complement strand
TGCTGCGAACTGGTTTAATTTGGGCAAAAAATTCAAGAGACATTTTTTTTTAGAATGAAACAGGCTATCGGAAATAATTTTTTAAATGGTAAAAAAATAATAAGACAAAAAATTACGTTGGAAATAAATTTTAGGGGTTGCGTTTTCCACCCCTTACAACCATGGGGTAAACCAAATAAATTACTGGCTAAGTGTCTTTTTGGTAGTAGAAAATGTCAGGTTAATTTCAATATTGTAACTTGTTTAGTGCTTGTGAAAAAAATTGTTAAACAAATTTTATGTACCCCCTTAAGGGGCTGTATCTTAACAAGGAATGCTCCAATGAAGTTTCTTTATATGAAAGATCCTATCTTTTTTTCGATGAGGAATCACCCCCTTAAATGTTTTACACTTATTTAGTTACACCCTGTATAGGTACGACTTCACAAAATCTAGAAAACCGATTAAAAAGTCATAAATATACAAAAAACTGCTCAACAGCTCCTAATAAACATATAAAAGATAAAAAACATTCATTTAATTTTGATCAAACTAAAATTTTAGTAAAAGAACCAAATTACAACAAAAGACTAATTCAAGAAATGATTCATATTAAAAAAAATAAAAGTAGTATTAATGACAAAACTGATATTAAAAATTTAAGTCAAATATATTATAATTTAATTATAAACGTAATTATTTTCAATATTTTAATTTATTTATTCACAAACCTGTTTAATAAATCCAATTTTTGAACTTTATGTTTTCTGTACTATTTCATTCCTGGTCCCCAATAAATCTCCTAGATGTCTCTTTTTTTTTCAATTTTACAAAAATTCAACAACAAAATTAATTGTTTTCGATAATAATGTAATTGTATGTTTTTGTATATTTTTAGGTTTTACAATATGTAATTTGACTTGTAATACATGTGAATATTAAAAATGTTTTGATAAAGTTCCTGATCGGGAACGAAACGTTAAGAGTAAAAAGTTTTCTGGTGTTTTTCTTTCTTCATTTTTTAATGGCCTATCAGACAAGA
>NW_019418862.1:1642-11118 GCF_000390285.2 Anoplophora glabripennis | reverse complement strand
GCTGCACGAAGAACATACATAGAACGTTATCCGCAGAGAAGTCAGCCGTCCACACAATTATTTACTCGGATTCACAGACGGATTATTGAAACTGGTAGTGTGGTACCCCGTTACATACATTGTGGTAGAATTGCTAGAAGACTACCCGCGCAAGATGAACAAATTTTGAGATCTTTTCAACAAAATCCGGGAGAAAGTGTGCGAAGGGCAGCTAATCAGTTACAGCTTTCCAGAATGTCAGTTTGGCGTGTTTTGAAGGAAAACGGCCTTTATGCCTACCATCTCCAAAAAGTGCAACATTTAATGCCTGAAGATCTTCCCCGACGCCTAGAATTCTGCCGAATAATACTTAACCATCACCAACATAATGTGGAATTTATTAGCTCCATTTTATTTACCGATGAAGCCACCTTTACACGAGATGGTTTACTGAACTTGCACAATGCACATGCATGGTCAGACGAAAATCCTCATGCTACCATTGATAGTCATCACCAACACCGATTCTCAGTCAACGTATGGGCTGGAATAATAGGTGACTATTTGCTCGGGCCTTTCTTTCTACCTCAAAGGCTTGATGCAGTAGAATATTTAAACTTCCTAGAAAACCATCTCCCTGAGTTAATGGAAAATGTTCCTTTAAATTTGAGACAATACATGTGGTACCTCCATGACGGGGCACCTGCGCATTTCAGTGTTCATGTTAGAGAGTATCTACATATGCGGTTTCCTAATCGATGGATTGGAAGAGGATATAATGCACCAATAGCCTGGCCACCGCGATCACCGCACTTGAATCCTGTTGATTTTTATCTTTGGGGACACACGAAATCTAAAGTTTATGCAACCCCTGTTGATACAGAAGATCAACTTAGACTGCGAATTGTAGAAACCTTTAATTTAATAAGAAATAGTCTATTCATATTCCAAAGAGTCAGATTTAACTTTATAAAGAGACTGACAGCATGTATCGATGCAGAAGGAGGTCAGTTTCAACATTTATTATAATAACATATTTTGTTTTAGTTCTGTTTTGGTTACTTAATTAAAAAAAATATTTTGGAAATTGATTGTATTCTTAAAAATTCACTAGGCTTAAGAAATGTATGTAAATAATTCGGAAGCACTCATCTCTCTGCATTTTGTAAATTTACTAGAAAACTAAACATTTTACATAAAAAACACAAGAGACAAAAAAATTTCTAAATTTAATGGTCTTTCTAAAAATCTTATGATACTTGCTGTACCTTTGCAGAAAAATTTTTTTTAGCAAAAAATAGGATACAGGGTGATAAAAAAACACCCTTCTGCTTTCTCGATTTTATTCATATCCGCATTATTTATTGATTTCCTAAAGCTGATTAGCCCCTGAAAATTTCATTAAGTTTTCTTTTTCCAACAAAGAGTTACGTCATAAAAACTACTTTTATAGCTGCACCTTTGAAGGTATGTAACTTCAAAATGGTGCGTTTAAGAGGTTATGTTTATTAGAGTTTTTAGTCATATTTTTTTATGTACTATCACCACCCAAAGTTTGTAACATACTTTACGGGACACCCTGTATAACGATTCAAAAAGTTGTAAAAGTTGTAATCGTCATAATATGCACCCTAGGAGTGTTTTAACGTGGTTTCCCCAGTAGGCTTATTCCACAGGTCTGTTGTGATTCTGTTTAGTTTGAAACTATTGCATAATAACAGATATTAGCAAGGGTTGGAAATGATAAAAGCGATGGAAATTAAAAAAAAGTAGAGGAATTTATTCGTCTGATTCATAACCTTTAAATACTTCTTCTAGCTCTTCTTCTTGATCTTCTTCTTCTAATTCATCATTCTGGGTGTAAGTAAATTGCGTCAATAGTGATGTATCGCATCTCATTTTCTTCCTATTTAATTATGTATCTTTTGAAGAGTTGATTTTAGACGAAAATGGAAGGGGAAAAAAAGTTTGTAATTAATTTTTTTACAAAATATGACTAGTTACAAATCGAATGAATCGTGATTATTATTGTAAAAATCGAAAAAATCGACAAAAATGGGGTTAAAAAACATTACTTTTTAGGGATTTTTTTTGAGATCTTTAAACCTTCATACTTGGCTCCATAAAACTTCATGTTATGTAGAATCATCACACCAAATTTCATCAAAATCGGTTAGATAGATTTTGCATAATAATTTTGCAATCCAGATTTTGAAAAAAAATTGCAAATTTTCAAAATAATTTGCAAAAACGTATNGGCCAAGCCCTAGGTGGGACAAAGCCCTAGGTGACATTTTGAATTTCCCGCAAAAAAATGCTGCGCTCTGATTGGCTGGCGGGGAAGGGGAGGAGGAAGGGAAAATTTGGAGGAGTGGGGGTAAAATTGGTCAAAAATGATCAGGATGAACCTCCATAAGAAAATACATGGGATTTTGGCTCCATAGTAACATAGCCTATCTATTCACACGGTTACAAAACCATTAACAATTTAAAGCGTTTATTCAGATCTACCACCGTCCATATCTCCCGCATTTTTCCAATTGCATCTATCATACCATACGGCGCAGCGAACGTGCAGGACATCGACAAAATGACTTAAATGTGATAGAGGCTGTTTACTATTTCTACAAGAACAATTTCAAGGCGACTGGAGATATCACAAACCAAAGTTTGCGGATATTGTGCGAGAATTCACTCAACCCGTACCATTTTCAAAAAGTTCAAGCTTTAGAACCAGCTGATTTCCCCAATCATCTTGTATTTTGCAGTTGCAGCTAAATCTAAGTGCAGCAGACGCTAACTTTATTAACAAACTGCGCTGGACGGATGAACGCTGTTTTACTCGTGCTGGCATTTTAAATAGGTAAAAAACATATTTATTACTTATAAAAACATATTACTTTCTCAAAAACAATAAGTACCTACCTAGGTTACACCAAAGTTTATATTTACACTAAAGTTTAGATTTATTATGTAAACTTTGGTTATACGCAACTGCATATTGAATAATAAATTGAAATACTAAAACTGTGTATTATTTAACATAATAAATTATAAAACGTTAAAACGATAATAATATTAAAAATGATAAATTGTAATAACTGTACATTGGAAAACAATCATCCCGATATAAAAGACCGACAACGTTTTGCTCTATGGAATGCGATCCTACTACAGTTCCGTATTAGTCTAGCAGCTAGATAGGGTTCCGTTTACTAGCTATAAAAATAAAAACTTTTTACAGAAATTTAAACATTTAATTTGTTGATAACAATTAAACACCACTTTCAGGCTTTGCGACCAAGTTTTTTGGATTCAGGAGCTCAAAATACTACGAATAAGTTGTTTGCAGCCGTGGCACTATGTTGGCCACGGCACCCTATTTGGCTGCTAGACTATGCACACGTACACGTGCAAATTAAAAGTGGATCAAATAAAAAGGTTATTGACTCTAGATACAGGTTAGCCTAGGTCGGAAACACGTACCGAGTTGTTTATTCGTCTCCGTCCGATTGTTTTTTATTTTCTATTACTTACAGTCAATATTTAAATACTACATACATTTCACCCTCTCTTTATAGTTTATTTAGTGAGTGTTGGTTTTTTATATCATTATTTCTGTAATGAAATTGAAATGGCTGTGAAATGAAATTTAAATTATTTGAACTCTTGGAGTTTTGTATCTTCAATATTAAATTTTATTTAAAGTAAAACAGTGCTAATTTCTTTGCAGCCATAATAGTCCCATTTGGTCAGATGAAAACCCGCACACTACTCGTCGTTTTAGCTTTCAGTGGAGGTTCGGTGTCAATGTATGGGCAGGAGTATATGGCGATCGTTAAATTGGGCCGCATTTTCTACCTGAACATCTGAATGGGCCGCGTTACTTTCAATTGTTAGTAGAATTGTTTGAAAACCTTCCCCTTCAGATGTTATTGAATATGTGGTATATACACGACGGAGATCCGGCCCATTTTGCTCGCGATGTCCGTTGATTTTTAGATGATCAATGTCCCAATCGGTGGATAGGGAGATGAGGGCCCATAATCCTATGGACTTTTGTATATGGNAGTTATTCTTATTGTTTATAAGTACAAAATTCGACCAATGTTTAAACAAGCGCCAGAGCTCTTCTAATTGACGAATTCGAATTTTTCAAAAAGCGTATGAAAGCTTGAGAGCACTACTACATGTGATTAAATTTTCAAGTATCTAAGGGCCTTGGTTTTTGCTGTGCAAATTTTTGAAAATTTGCAATTTTTTTTTCAATATTTGGATTACAAAATCATTATGCAAAACCTATAGAACCGATTTTAATGAAATTTAGTGTGATGATTCTGCATAACATGAAGTTTTCTTGAGCTAAGTATGAAGGTCCTATACCCAATTTAAAAACCCCAAAAAAATCCCTATAAAGTAATGTTTTTTAACCCCAATTTTGGCGATTTTTTCGATTTTTACAATAATAATCATGATTCATTTGATTTGTAACTAGTCATATTTTGAAAAAAAATTAATTACAAACATTTTTTTCCTCTTCCATTTTCGCCTAAAATCAACTCTTGAAAAGATACATGATTAAATAGAAAGAAAAATATGACATTTTTCGAATTTTTTAAACATATTGTGCCGGCAAAAGTTAAGCCCACTTTTTTTTATGCGCATAGAAAAATTTTCATTTCTATTGATATTAGAAAGCCAAAATGCCAAAAATCTCCGTGGATATACGATTCACCCAAATATGGACTTTTTGAAACAGATACCGTCTGGACTATGACATCTAACGGTGAAATAAAAATAAACACCGTTAATCTAAACAGATGACTAAAAGGCAACCGTCCTTAATGAATAGTAATGAGTTTCCAAAACTGATAAACAAACCCGATTAAAAAACACGAAATCAATTTCTGCCAATTGTGTCTTTAAATTAGCAGCGTTAATTAATGGTCCACGCTAGCCATTCAGCGCGGCGTTTAGCCGAACGAATCGTTACCATTGGATTTTTTTTTATCCAATTATTTTTCCGAATGTCAAAAACAAACCTCGCATCAGTAAAAAATTGTTCTGGCTTCATACACTAAGAACTGTGGCTAAAANCAAAAAGCGTTTGAAAGCTTGAGAGCACTTCTATATGTGATTAAATTTTCAAATATCTAAGAGCCTTGGTTTTTGCTGTGCAAAATTTTGAAAATTTGGAATTTTTTTTTCAATATTTGGATTGCAAAATTATTATGCAAAACCTATAGAACCGATTTTAATGAAATTTGGTGTGATGATTCTGCATAACATGAAGTTTTCTTGAGCTAAGTATGAAGGTCCTATACCCAATTTAAAAACCACAAAATATTCCCTAAAAAGTAATGTTTTTTAACCCCAATTTTGGCGATTTATTCGATTTTTTCGATTTTTACAATAATAATCATGATTCATTCGATTTGCAACTAGTCATATTTTGAAAAAAAAAATAATAATTACAAACATTTTTTTCCTCTTCCATTTTCGCTTAAAATCAACTCTTGAAAAGATACATGATTAAATAGAAAGAAAAATATGACATGTTTCGAATTTTTTTAAAGCATATTGTGCCGCCAAAAGTTAAGCCCACGTTTTTTTTATGCGCATAGAAAAATTTTCATTTCTAGTGATATTAGAAAGCCAAAATGCCAAAAATCTCCGTGGATATACGATTCACCCAAATATGGACTTTTTGAAACAGATACCGTCTGGACTATGACATCTAACGGTGAAATAAAAATAAACACCGTTAATCTAAACAGATGACTAAAAGGCAACCGTCCGTAATGAATAGTAATGAGTTTCCAAAACTGATAAACAAACCCGATTAAAAAACACGAAATCAATTTCTGCCAATTGTGTCTTTAAATTAGCAGCGTTAATTAATGGTCCACGCTAGCCATTCAGCGCGGCGTTTAGCCGAACGAATCGTTACCATTGGATTTTTTTTTATCCAATTATTTTTCCGAATGTCAAAAACAAACCTCGCATCAGTAAAAAATTGTTCTGGCTTCATACACTAAGAACTGTGGCTACAATTCATTTATCTATGGAAGAGTTCGGATTTTTAAAAACAGTAAATCCGTTATTTCAAAATTTACTACACTTTTATACCCGGCAAAAGCAAATAGTCGTGATCGAGGAAACCCAGACGATCCTACGTGAAGTAGAAGGTGTGCGGAAAGAAACGAAATTATCGAATGTTTCATAAAGCCATTATTGTTAATGCAATGTGTCAATAAATCTCAATTCTGTAACAATTCAAAACATTGTCAAAAAAATTCTCGGTTCTCCGTACCAGAAGATAGAANGCGTTTAGCCGAACGAATCGTTACCATTGGATTTTTTTTTATCCAATTATTTTTCCGAATGTCAAAAACAAACCTCGCATCAGTAAAAAATTGTTCTGGCTTCATACACTAAGAACTGTGGCTAAAATTCATTTATCTATGGAAGAGTTCGGATTTTTTAAAACAGTAAATCAATTTAAGATTTACTGCACTTCGAATCCTGGTAAAAGCAAATAGTTATGTTCGAGGAAACCCAGATGATCCTCCATGTGAAGCAGAAGGCGTGGGGAGAGAAACGAAATTTTCCCGGATGTTCCGAATATTTCTTCAGAAACCCATAAAAAAGCTCCCAGTCACCTCCAATCAACAAAGCTGTAGCAGACGAAATAGTACAAAATTCGAACTGGAGAAATGGCTAAAATATGTAGAGACCGAATATCCAAATCTAAGGCGGACACCGCTGTAGGACCTTTGCGGACGCACCATAGCAGGTGTTTGAAAGTCGACCCTGGTGCTTTACAATTAATTAACCAGGAACCTCGTACATCTGACTGCTACGTGTTAGTACGCTCCAATTTATTACTATTTGCATTGTATAAAGCTCTTGGCATATCATAAAACCATTATTGTTAATGCAATGTGTCAATAAATCTCAATTCTGTAACAATTCAATACATTGTCAAAAAAATTCTCGGTCCTCTATACCAGAGGATAGAAAGACGGACCAAAAACTCTTGGTCTTATTTTCTTAAAAAGACTAAATATAATTAAAACAGAGTTTGAATTATTAGTAATTCTCTCCGATTTGTCAGTTGTACACGATTTTCATCAAAAGAATAACATAACTAGGCATCATCAGCTCCAAAGCGTGATTTACAGTAAGATATGACATTTACAAATGAAATGGACACCTGTGGTACTCCACAATCTACCACGATAGTTAGAACATTAATTATTACATACTTATAAGACATTGCGGCCTATCTCTAGATAATTTGAATTAAGCAATCTGGTTCATGGTTAAATCTAATATAGTACAATACTGTAAAAAGTAAGAAATGATTATTCGATCAAAATATTTACTATGATCCAGGAAAACTGAACGATTTTTCAAATAATGTTTTTAATGCTGAACGAATACTGATTGATGGAATTCTGTAAAGGTAATAAATATCGTTTACTGCATGCAGTCGTAATAACATACCTAAGCAATTCTCTACGGAATTGGAAAACATTTTTTCGTAAAAATCTATTACAAGAAATGGTCAAGCCTAACTAACATTTATTAAATCTGTGTCTTCGCAGCAAACCCGTTTTCTCAGTGTGCTTATCGATAGACAAGCGTAATTGATTTCCCTGGATGTGCCCGGCTGTAATCCCATTATATTTTACAAAAAACCAATGTTTTGTTTTTGTCTCTGCTTCATAAAATCGAATTACCGTTATTGGTTCTGTTTGGAAGCGCAAGGGCTCAACCGCTGGGTTAGGCAGGAAACTGTATCATTTAGTAGATAGCTGCGATTCGATATCCGACCAATAAGAAATAAAAAAGCCTAATGCTGACCGTTTGTGATTTTTTGTGTTCTCTAATTCTATTAATGGTTCTGTTGATAAACATTAATTACGTGGAGGATATCGTTAGAGGAGAGATGTTTCTATTTGTTGTATTTTATACTCATTTTTTTTTGTTTGATAAATGTTACACCCTCTTGAGGGCATTTAATATTTAAGGCTATTAAATTGAAGCAGACTAGTTTGACTCCTTATGTTAGATGAAGTTTAAATCCGATTAAAACATCACTTTGCTAAAAGCGAGTTTTAGAAGTCGATCTATTAAGAAATGTATATTAGGTACCTATTTGAATATCTAATAAAGCCATATACTTCACTGGGGATATTCCCATAGGATATACAGTACGCGCCTAAAGTATGGAATAAATTCAGTAAAAACGAAATAAATTTTTTTTGGAAAAATCCTCGAACGGGTCGATTTTTAATTTAAAAAATACATATTTTAGCATAAAAGGCGATTTTCAATCGTCATTTGCTTTCGAATAATGACGTCATCGACATTTTTTTTAATTAGCAACGCCCTATTTTTTTCTTGATTCTGAAAGATCGTTTCATTGTCGATCCGACAGTATTAAAATGTTGCCATCTTACATTGGAAAGTTTTCGAGTAAATGACGATTGAATGTTAGAAAACCCAAATCAATTAAAATAAAGCAAAAACGTTATCAAATTTAGTTTTTCGAAATGCCTGAAGTTTTTTATGGATCACGTAGGTGTAAATCTTTACAAAGTGTCACTGTCATACCGACTTTCTAAGTATTGTAAGCGATATAAAAATTATTGTTGAATTTAAAGTATTATGGCACATTTAACTGTCACACAAAGAATTGAAATTTTAATTCTTATCGGATGCGGGGATAAGACTAGAACGCAGCAGGAAGTTTGCGATTTATTTAATGAAAAACATCCAGATCGCCGTATCAGCCAATCAACAGTCAGTAAGATAGAATCTAAATTTAGAGAAACTGGCAATGTTGTAGATATTCCAAAACCTGGACGTCCAAGCGTTAGTGAAGATCACAAACACAACATTTTGATAAGTATGGTAGATAATCCTCATAATACTTCACGATTGGTTGCATTAAACAATGAAATTAGTCAGACTACAATGCTACGTATCCTGAGGACAGAAAAATATCATCCTTACAAAATTCAGCTTGTGCAGGAACTCGATGAAGACGATCCCGACCGCCGCTTACACTTTTGTGAAATTATGATGGATTTATGTTAAGTAAACAGAGATTTACACCGGCAAATACTTTTTTCAGACGAGGCCACGTTTTATCTCAATGGTACAGTGAACCATCAAACTTGCAGGTATTGGAGTCAGGAAAATCTTCATTGGATGGAAGAGACACATACCCAACACCCATGGAAATTAAATGTGTGGGCTGCAATAGTTGACAATAGAATAGTAGGGCCTTTCTTCTTTGAAGAAACCCTTACAGGAGAAAGATATTTAGAGTTTCTATAAAATGAACTTGTTCCAGCGCTTGCAGTAATTTTTCCTAACGATAATGACCCTGATATTCCTGATGACACCATATGGTTTCAGCAAGACGGTGCACCTCCGCACTATGCGCGCCCTGTTCGAGATTTTCTGGACAATTGTTTTCCTAG
>NW_019418862.1:0-1348 GCF_000390285.2 Anoplophora glabripennis | reverse complement strand
TGAAGATCACAAACAGAACATTTTGATAAGTATGGTAGATAATCCTCATAATACTTCACGATTGGTTGCATTAAACAATGAAATTAGTCAGACCACAGCGCTACGTATCCTGAGGCAGGAAAAATATCATCCCTACAAAATTCAACTTGTGCAGGAACTCGATGAAGACGATCCCGATCGCCGCTTACACTTTTGTGAAATTATGATGGATTTATGTCAAGTAAATAGAGATTTACACCGGTAAATACTTTTTTCAGACGAGGCCACGTTTTGTCTCAATCGTGCAAACTTGCAGGTATTGGAGTCTGGAATATCTTCATTGGATGGCAGAGACACATACCCAACACCCACAAAAATTAGATGTGTGGGTGGGTTGGAATAGTTGACAACAGAATAGTAGGGTCTTTCTTCTTTGAAGGAACCCTTACAGGAGAAAGAGTTTTTACAAAATGACCTTGTTCCAGCGCTTGCAGTAATTTTTCCTAACGATAATGACCCTGATATTCCTGATGACACCATATGGTTTCAACAAGACGGTACACCTCCGCACTATGCACGCCCTGTTCGAGATTTTCTGGACAATTGTTTTCCTAGGAGGTGGATCGGCAGACGAGGACCGATGGAAAGGCCCGAGAGATCCCCAGATCTTACACCCCTGGACTATTTCTTATGGGGCTATTTAAATTCCAAAGTATACGTTAATAGACCACATAATTTAGAAGAACTCCAAAATTGTATTATAGATGAAATACACAGAGTTACCCCAGAAATAATTCATAATGTGCAAGAAGAATTTCTACACAGACTTGCGTATTGTCAAGAAGTCGGTGGGTGGCAATTCGAACACTTAATTTAGGTAGAAAACTTAATAAATTGTATTTGCTTGACGTAGGAATTGTTATTTTTTTAATGAATAAAATTTACATTTTCTAACATTCAATCGTAATTTACTCGAATACTTTCCTATGTAAGATGGCAACATTTTAATACTGTCGGATCGACAATGAAACGATCTTTCAGAATAAAGAAAAAAAATTGGGGGTTGCTATTTAAAATAAAAATCTAGAACGTCATTGTTGAAAATCGCCTTTTATGCTAAAATATGTATTTTTTAAATTAAAAATCGACCTGTTCGAGGATTTTTCCCAAACAAAATTTGTTCCGCTTCTACTGAATTTATTCCATACTTTAGGCGCGTACTGTACAGAACACTACAACAAGAATTTATATGCTTGTACGTATGTATTATCTGGCACATTCCTTACTTTTGAAACAACTGCCTGTCTAAAACGATTCGTACAATTTATAAAACAGTTAATTTCTGTTGAAATAGCAGCACCGATTTAGA
>NW_019418861.1:10259-10939 GCF_000390285.2 Anoplophora glabripennis | reverse complement strand
AATTGCGAAAAAGAAGATAGCGGCGATGCGTTCTATTACTTGGTCTAGCGAACGAGTGGGGAGAGCGAGGCGGAGCATGCGCGCTTAACAATTTATTAAATATTAACATTTCTTCAAAGTCATTTTTAAACAAATTGTCAGTAAATGCATATGTCAATACAACTATTTAGGTACAAAAACGACCAATGACGAACCCTACAACGCCTGTGAGCTTGGGAAAAATGAATTGAAAATAGAATCTTCTTAGATAATAATAAATTCCGCCAACGCCAAGCTAATGAAGCTTTTGTGCTGAAATTTTTACCACTTATTAAGGGTGCATAAAGCCTCAAACGTCCTGAATTACAAGTGTCTGCCATGAAAATTGCATTAATTATTAGCAATTGAAAAAAGCGGACATTTTCGACCATTTTTGAGCTCTTGCGCATAAACAAATTATCGGAATTTAATCGGACTTGTCTTATTTTACAGATTGATTTAATACCTACCTTTTTTGTATAAACCTTTTTTTCTCTATGAATAACAGTTTTTTTACGCCAGTCGAAAAACTACTTTTCCATAATTTTGACCATTGTTTTAACAAAGTTTCCCAACTAGTCTCGAGTTGATTTTTTGATATTTTGTTTATAACACGTTTCCGAACAATATTCCGCAGAGAAACTTCTAATAGTATTTTTTTC
>NW_019418861.1:4632-8525 GCF_000390285.2 Anoplophora glabripennis | reverse complement strand
GCGATTTTGATATTAATTTTTCATGGTGAGATTCAGTCTTTCAATGCAGAATATTGAGCAATTATTACGTAAGCCCACAACATATATACATTGTTGAAATCAAGAAGATGCAGAGATTCCGAAAATCGAATAATATACAGGGTGTTCCATTAAAAAGAAAACATAAGTTTGGTTCGTATCTTTGGAACGCCCTGTATAATTTATATTTTGTAAACTCACTAAACTCACAGAGACATTCCCCTACAACTTTCATATTAACTATTTTTGTCTGACTCAAAAAATAAAAAAGTTAAGGGGGGTAAAATATTATATGAATAACCCTGTACATCAGCAAATTCAACTGCTTTTGCCGCTATTGTTATTATTAATTAATAAAATTAGTTTGTGGTTTTAATTAATAAAATAATTTGATATATATGATGTTAAAACATAGACAACTCATTTGAGAAACTCCACATATCTACATTTTACACAATCGGAGTTAACTACGAAACCCCACATGTCTGGACATTCACTAATAAGTTACAACAGATTTAAAATAGCGTTTACTTGAGAAAGCTCACAAGTCTGAGACATGTGGGGTTTCTCGATGAACTCACCCTCTCTTTGTCTATGAACTAACCCTTTTCTTCACGAGTTTGCGCAATACGAATTCTTTTTAAATATTACACCCTACACCAGTTGAATATCATGACATCTGATGAAGTGTCGTTGAATTTGTTGCAAAATCATCGATGGACTTGTACGGCATGAATTTAAGATATAGATAAAATAGAGTTAAGAATTTGCCAAATGACAGTGCCTATCCTGAAAAGAGTGTTTCTTCCTATTAATGTAAAGAAAATGGAAAATCTCAAAAAAAAAATAAAATTTACCAGACTGCAATAAATGAATATATTATAAAAACGTTTTGTATTTTTGAAGTAGTACTTCATAAAGAAACCTCACAAGTCACAAAATTTAATGCACATTTTTTTACAAATCTCGAAGTATTTTATCTATCTTAGTGTGCTAAAATATGTCAGACATCACTTTAAATAACTACGAGAAGAATTTTGATTTTGACTGTTTAAAATTTTGTCCATTGACGTGTAAACACATTTGGGCTCGTCTTAGCTAATTTCTACGAACTAACACAAATGTTGTCTTGCTTCATCATAAATTAAAACGATATACACCAACTCCGATTTGCTATACACGTAAGCCATTTTTGACACTTGAAAAACTAATGTAAACACTATCACAAAAATGTTAATACTAAAATCAGATTTCAGTATTCGGAATTGTCTGGGGCTACGTGGAGAGAGAGCTCATTTCGTACAGAACGCAACGGGAATGACGCTAGAGACTGCAGTAGCCCAGCAATGTAAGAGTTATAAATAATACAACTTCAATAATTTTTCTCTCGGAAACTATGAGGAAATCTAAAACTTTTTTTTTTGATATTGACTCCATTTTCATAACGCATCTATTACCAATTTTTCTGGATAAGTTGTGAATCACCCTGTGCGGAGTGTCTACAGTGTAGGAAAGTACCAATGGTCTATCAGAAGTTACGTGAGAGCGATAAAGTAAGCCATAGAAATTCATGCGATAGAGAAGGATGGCTATAATGAACGCGCCTCATAGTCACCGCCCGTTTCGCCCTTCCGCAAATAAGATCCACTTCTTATTTGTGGAAGGGCGATATGGGCATTGACTATTAGACGCCTTCATTATAGCCATCCTTGTCTATCACATGGATTTCTATGGCTTACTTTATCGCTCTCACGTAACTTCTGATAGACCATCGGTACTTTCCTACACTGTACATATCGTCTTAACCATTGTTGTTAATGACAAGCAAAATTTGAGATGAAATTTGACGATTTGTCTTAAAATATAAAATGTATTTTTATTTTGAAAAAATTAAGTAGATCTCAGAAAAAAAAATCTGTATAAATAAGTTACTTTTTTTGTACATCATAGGTTGTTCAGAATTAAAATTTATTTTCATTTTCCATATTTCGCAATAGTCTATTTTAATTTTCTCAATTTCACTATGCTCTACATATAGATCCTATAAGAGGCCAGGAAAAAATTTATTAGAAGTTCTTTAGAAGTAAATTATTAATTAGTATTAATTAATATTAATTAATTTATATTAATGTCTGAAATTTGGTGGCGATCAGTTTTAATTTTACAGTTCAGTGATTAAATCGAAAAACATCAAAGTAAACCAACCAATTACCTTCAATATTGGTATATGAACATAGATTTTTATAATAAATAGATCTGCTGAATAAAATTTTTCGATATCTTATAAGAAAAAGGGACTTCACTTCGACATAAAATATTTTTTTATTCTTGGCAAGGCCTACTTAATTTTTTAGAAATAAAAATATGAAACAAATTAGTTTTTAGTCATATAGAGTCGTTTTCTAAAATGCCGGAAATTTTAGCGTAACAATTTTTGTCAGTTAGGTCTATAGTTAAGGTGATATATTGACACTTTGTGTACATCAACATCATAAAGGATTGTTTTTCATTGATTTTTCAACCGATATACCTAGTGTATTTTAGGAATAAAATTAACTACTATATTTCTAATAATTGTGATACCAGTGATTTTTCAATACACATTGTGTATCTTGACCCTCTTAAAACAATATTGTTCTACATTTCAACGAAAACAGCATTTTTTGAGAAGAATGATTTTTCATATAATATGACATATTTTCCTATTTTCCATTTTCCTCTTTTCACTTCCATGCGTGAACACACTGTACAAGATAATTCACATAACATTTTACCAGTGGCGGCTGGTGCTGGGAGGGGGCTCTAGGGCGCCGCCTCCTAGATATTTTCATAGTAAAAAATTTGTTTTAAAACTTAAGTTACAATGTTATCTAGATAATTAAATAGATTAGCCTTATGAAACACATTAAAATAAAAAGGGGTCAAATTTGTAATGTCCCGTTAATTTAAGTGGACTTGCAGAATTCATTTGAAATAAACTTAATACGTGGGCTCCTTGTACTTCGCCCGTAAATCTGTAAAGTATTTACAGATGTGGTCATGGTTACCGTCACGCAGCATTGAAGGGCGGAGTGGGAGTAGCGCTTATTTACTATGCAGTTTGGACGCTGTTTAGTTCGCCAGTAACCTAATAATAGATGTTCACTGATTTTTTTCTTATTAAAAGTAATTTGTTTAAGTGTGGTCTAAAATTTTCTTACCCATGTATTGTTTCTTGTTGATTGTTTTTTTAAAAGATTGTAAAAGCTTAAATTATAGATTGTAAAGACAGACAAACAGCACTTGCAATGCTATCTATTGAAAAATCAGTGGTGCGGGAAATACCAAACTTTAATAAAAGAAAAGTTTTTTGAAAAGTTTAATTCAAAGAAAATCAGAAGAATGGACTTTTACTATAAAAAATAATGTTGAGCACATTTTCCCTATATATCAATAGTGCTTAGAATAAAACTATCCAATTATATTTGATTATTTTTACGATACTTTATACTTAAATTTTTCCGCCCTCCTTGGTATGGAAGTCAAGAGCCGCCACTACATTTTATCCCCCATCTTTTTTTATCTGGCCGTCTAGGAAAGAATGGTAAAGACCAAAGCTGTAGGAAGGTTTTATGTGATATTAAAGAAATATATATGAACGATCCACGTCAAATCGATCAAACCTGTGCCCAAAATTTGAGAGCACCTACGAAGATGGTTTTCGGCTTAAAAAATTCTTCTTTCCAAGTACTTTAAGATGCTAATTGGCAGAATTGAACAATCTAAGATGGCGGACATAATATGGCGCCTAGAATTATGAGAAAAATAAAGAATCGTCCGATAAACTTCTCACAGTAATCAGATTAACCACAAATTCATACCCAATAGTTTAAAAT
>NW_019418861.1:0-3245 GCF_000390285.2 Anoplophora glabripennis | reverse complement strand
CTTGACATCGTTGGACATGAGTATGGAGTTATTTTTCAAAAATTCAAGATGGCGAATTTCATATAGTGACTTGTAAGGCTAAAAAGCCTGAAATCGTCATTCAAAGGGAAGTGAACTGTCGATTTCACCCATAAACCTTATCTGAACAGATATTTCTCATGTTTTTCAGGTCGCTGGAACGTGACGTTGAGTTTGTTTGATGGTATAATATCATATATCGATTCTAACCTTAAAAATATTTGAAAAATCTCGATTTTTCGTTGATATAGTGAGCTAAACCTCAAAAGAATAAACAATTTTCATGTTTTTGGGGTCGCTGAAATATGATAATGAGTTTTTTTAATGGTATCATATCATAAACTGATCCTAACCTCAAAAGTATTTGAGAAATCTCGATTTTTTGTTGCTAAACTTTAAAGGAATAGACAATTTTCATGTTTCTATGATCACTAAAATGTGAAATGGAGACGATTCGATATTGTGGTGTTTTTTTTCAGTTAATTATTTTATTATTATTATTCTAACGCCTGCTCACTGAAGGATTATATTATCTCAATTGTTGAAATTATCACAAATTGATCGGGAGTCACGGAATATTCACTGGGTACATCTGTTAACGACGTTTATAATGAAATGCTATTCTAGATGACATTTATTTGACTATAGATTAGAAAAATTGCTTTCTTGTCAAATAATCTATATAGGCCAGGAAAAAGAGCTGGTAAATGACCATTTCGCGAGTTTTTGTTTCAGCAAGCTGAATTTATCACTAAAGATGCTAAATATTATGTACATATTAGTTTCCACAGTCATAAAAATGGGAAGAAGGTTGTTTACAGGCTGGTTAATTGTATAACTTTTACATAAATTCAAGTTTTGCGCTTATAACTTTTTTCCGTTCATTTCCACGAGAAAACAGTAAAATACTTTTTTCGTCTTCAAAAAACCTACATTGTTGGCTACATTTCTATTTCAGTGAATTTTTACCTTTAACTCGATTTTCATGAACTTACCCAGATATTCAAGTGAATGCAAAAATTCAACAGTTTTTATTATCTTCAGAAAGCTGCGGATCTTAGAATCTGAAAATCTGTTTAACTAATATCATAAATTATTTCTTGAAATTATGTCATGGACTTAGAAAACACTATGTATGCTATTAGCACAGTTTTATTGTACATCAAAAATATCAAAATGTCATAAAACATAGAAAATACTAAATAATAAATAGGCGTGAGCTTGCGAAGAAAACGTATCCACATTCTACGTTAACATGCAGATGTAAACAGGTGTGTGTGTGTTTTACGTTTAAAAGACAATTAGTTACCCCTGCGTAATGAAATTTACATTTTTATTAGTTAATTTAAATCTGTAATACAACAGAAATCTTTCACTTTACACTAGCAGCCGTCTCGTTTAAAATTCACAAAGCTGTTTCCGGCTGGAGCTTTCTCTATTTCCAGGAGAGTTGGTTATCGGCCATACAAAAAATTGTTGTTAATTGAATAATTTTTACGTAAAGTTTTTCGCTTATAACTTTTTTCCTTTCATTTCCACGAGAAAACAGTAAAACACTTTTTTTTTCATCATTAAAAGACCTACAAAAATTCAACCTCGAGCGTCAAAAAATATTGATTAGATCAAAAGTTATAAACAGAAGAAGTTTATTTATGACTTGAATTAATCATTTATAAACTCCGTTATTATTACCAGAACGTTTTGGCATCGCATCCTCTCATTCCTTATCACTGTCTAATAACTCACACGAAATCTGGAATCGGTAAGCTGAATAGTTTACAAGTTACGGCCTTATAAACAAATTAAGTATATTATTACATATTCGAAAAGTTTATGAAAAGAACTTTAAGTAAACAAAAATTGTCAAAATTCGTTGAAAAATAATGGAGTTACAGACTGTCAAAGTTAAATTAAGCTGGTAGCGGCAAAAAAAATACTGTCATAACTGGCAACCCGAGTACTTTCCCAGATAAAAATATTTTGTTTGTGGAAGTATGTTAAGTGCATAAGAAATATTGTCAAAAGTCAGTGGGTCGCTTGATTTTTCGGTGAGCTGTGGCGCGGTGGAAGGATGGGGGAAGCGGACGACAGCGAGTCCGAAGAAAAAGACGATAATATTCATAATCCTGCCGTTAAAAAAGCGAAATTCGCTTGAAAATAATATATTTGACTATATTTCCTGACCTATATAAAAAATAATTGACTGTTGCGTTTCGAAAATATAAGCCAAACTTTTGTTTTTGTCAAACCTCAGAAATTAAATCTAAAAGAAAATATCGATAACTTTCACAAAAATAAACGTGCTGATCAGTTTTTTATTTAGTCATATTAAATATACCACCATAAGGAATTTGCAACACATTTGTAACAAATTTCAATATGTCAACTATTTATATGGTATAACTATAATATTATTAGAGATGAAGTCACTTACGTTAAATATTTCTTGAGGATAAATATATTTTCAATATTTTATAACTACAAACTTAAATAAACCGAAGTCTCTTTATCCGAAAGAATAAAGTGAGCTGTTTTCCTTTAAAATTCATGGGTTAGACATACCAGTATTTTTAACTACTATAAAATTTATTACTATAAAATATTGATAATCGGATAAAACCACATTTACCTCATTCAAGTTTAGATTATGGGACGGATTTTCATAAAAATTAATTAGATAAAGAGGTGCGCTGCTCGTTAAAGCTTTAATAATGTAATTTCTGACTTTAATAAGTGGAGCTTAAAAATTATTTTATTTTGTTAGTGCATTTTACATAGTGTTGTTGAAATATAGTACGCAATATTAATAAATTTTACAAGAATATTCTTTCATATAATTCTCGCATCAAATATGTGTATCAAAATTTAGAAACCTTTATTGCATTGCATTGCATTGCATTTATTGCAAACCTGCATTTATGTAATTAAAATTATTTTGACATTTTTACCCTTTTATGACAATATTCTAAAAGAAATTCAAATTTAGTCCATGTTTTGAGTATGAGTAGTATACGAGGTTTGATCAAAAGGTATACAGGAGTTATTATTATTTTCTCAGAAACAATTTATTTAATCTTCAATTTTTATCCCATCCCCTTCAAAGTAGTTCCCCTGTGATATGGTTGAATGATTTCCGGGCTGGTTGCCACGTCGCCGATTTACAACTCTTGACGTTTCGAGAGATATCGCTCTCTTCTTCAGAAGTTACTCTGAAACTAGAGATCTAC
>NW_019418860.1:6712-11124 GCF_000390285.2 Anoplophora glabripennis | reverse complement strand
CACGTTCACGTTAATATACAGTTGCCTTTGTTATCGTGAGGATGTTGCGTAATTAATTCCTATCCGTTGGTGTGTATAGTGGTGTTGCTTTTTTTAATTATAATAATGCGTACGCCTATGTCCAGCAGCTCACAATCAGTTCTGCTACTTCTTCTACTCATTTGCTACAAATTAAATTATCAGGTACAAGAAAATTAATTTTTATTAATCCTTCTTTGGTTACAAAGATATGTAAATGATTGTGACTATTACGAGATTATGTTCCCCTCACATTAAAATTTCTTACGCATATGAGTAGAAATAGCTAAACAATTTCAAGGAAATAAATAATGCTAATTTGTGAACTGAATAACAAAGACCTATGAAGTGCACGTATCTTAAGAAGAACTCGTTTGTTATCGTTAACTATTTGGGGAATAACTAAATAACTTTCTCCGATTATCTCCGAATTTCTATATGACTGATTATGTAAGCGCTGCATTAATTAAAAAAATAAACGTAAACATGGTGAGATATGAAAAATTGATCTGGACAAATTTTTAATGGTAGGTACGTGATAAAATATTATATATGCAACAACCATTTCAACGAAATATTCAAAATTTTATTCTTTTTGTTAGGTATAGTGATTTTGATTGATTCGTTAACTTGCAGTAATTCAATTCAACTTTATTTCGATATTGCAACAAACTGAAGAACACAGTAAGCAAAACCTATTATAAATACATATACACTTCGTCTAAATATAGTACATTAATGAAATGAGCGCAAACCTTCACTAACTCCTTAAGACCCTCAAAAATGTCATTAAGCTAATTAAAATTATATTCAAGAAATTCTGTCATCGGTTGCAGATGTTAATTGAGAAAAATGGAGATAATGAATTTTTGTTCCCAATTTTCCTCGAGAACTAGGAAATGGGCTGCTATTGCGATTTTGATATTCTTTACACTGTAAGAACAATTAGACTTATTTTCACTCAATTTCACACATTAACGTATCGATTTCTGTACACCCGATTAAGTGAAATTTTCCTCTATTAGTATAAGTAGATACAACTAAAATTTTATGAGTGAAACTATCAGTTTTAGTTCAAATAATTTCACTCAATGGATTCACTCCGTTTTCACTCAGACCGATTTATTTACAGTGTATTTTGTCTTTTCTTTTTTTTAGAGTACATAGCCATGAGAAGTGAATTTTGACTCATCCTGTGTATATTAATATGTGTGACAAAGACAAGGGTCCTTATCAATAGAGAAAGCATCTCCTATGCACAAATTTTACTTAGGTGTGATAAATTATAGTTATTTAATGAAGGTTGTATACTATATGGGGAAGTCTGGTAACGTTGTGTGTGTATTTAAAACTCATGAACCAGATGAATTTGTTCAAATTGTAGTTTCTTAGGGTTTCGGTTTAACAAAACTTAAATCATTTTATAATTTTTTTAATGGATCACCATTGGCATTATCGTTCCTGATACAAAGAAGTCAGTTTTTCTAAAATACTGTAAATCGAATACTTAAGTTTAAAGTTACGGCGAGTGATTTCCTGTTTGCTCTTAACCTCGTCTATCAGCATTTTGGTGGTGTTGGAGTGAGCGATCTGATCTGGCTCCTTTGTTGCCAACGTAGCTGGGAAGTCAATCGCTCGTTCGCCGATAAGGGGATTTCCAGTAGACTCGTGCGCCTCCTTATTGACAATACCCAGAAGGCTGACAGGGGATGATGAGCGTCGTTCTTCCTCCATTGATGACGAGGGTGTATTGCTTAGGAAGATGGTCCACGTTCTATTTGATCCAGAGACAATGGGATGTACTGCACTTCTTTTTTGAGTTCTAGTCGGGGTTTTAACTGACCCTGTATGAGTTCTTTTGCACTAAATTTAAAATTTTAGGATTTTTAGCACTTTTGTGTAGGCTAGGCACTAAAAGTTATGGTTTGAGATCTCCGCAGAGTACCTGCAAGATTTAAGAGCTTTTGTCACTGCGCTTCATAGGAGGTCTTGTGTATGGTAGCTTTGGAGTTGGTTTACTCTGTTTCAGCGTCTTCGCGGACCTAGGCAGATAGTTTGAAGGGTTGAGCTAAAGAGCTCGTAGAGAGAATCTAACTTGATTTGGCGATTTTTTAGGAAATAATGTATCTCGAAATATCACAGCCACACACAAAAAAAGTTGTCTGTCATGCGAATTTTGCAAAATTATCGGATCCGTGATCAGCGACCCCGAAACCTCCGTATACCAAATTTGGCGCGAATCTGTTATTTTTTGAAAATTCGTGATATCTGACCTTAATTGACCCGTTTTTTTGAGGTTAGAAAAAGAACCATCAATTCTGACCGCGGATTCACATTTGGCGGAGTTTGAACCATACAAATGAACATTTGAATATAGAAAGAATTTTTTTTGTATTTTTCCTAGCACTTTTTCGTGAACTCTTGCTATTTTTGATCTGTTTTTTGAGGTTAGGAAATTCCTGTGATGTGATAGCTCAATTCTGACACCGGATTCGTGATCAGGAGGCAAAAATACTACGAATAACATATGTCACGTGAAAGGTACAGACAACTTTTTTTTTGTGGTTGGGTTATTCGAGCTAATAATACAATAATGATCACGAACGTGGCATAGAAGTTATACAATGCAAATAATTTGAAACGGGTGTTACTGTTGTAGAGTTCAAATGTTGAGTACCACTGGCCAGACTTCCGTATCCTGGTTATATTTCTGTCGATACTCACGGTTGACGTTCAGTCACAGACAGCATCTCTTGCGCGGTCCGGCTCTCTGCGGCAGGATTTTATCTACGCGGCTCTGTCTTCCTGTCTGATTCTGGGTTTCTGGAACTGCATATCGTTTAACTTTTATCTAGATGTAAACCTTTAGTTTGGAGTTTTCGACCGGTTAGGGATTTGGATAATTTATGATCATCGAAATTTGGAACTGGAACATGGAAGTGTTTTGGCTGCTTGGAGCGGTATTTTGGCGCGACGGCGGGAAGAGTGAGGTAAATTTCTCCATTTCCCGCGCCGTATTGTTCTAGGTCGACGGCATCGTTCCTCTTCAACACTGACTAGCGTGGATGGATAAGCTTGTGGCTGTCCAGAGCGGTTTTGAGTGCAACGACGCGATTTTGGAAAGTGAGTTGAAAAATTTTTTTCCGCGCCGCGTCCCCTACATCATTGTACTGAGGTTCTGAGTCCATTGGCACTAGCTATAATCGACCTGGTATGGCGTAGTTTTTTCCGGCTTCATGGTCCCGATTGGAAAGTTTGGTGAATTCTCTAAATCGGGACTGGTAATACGACAGCTAACTCTAAAGTAAATTAATACAAGGCAAACTTATCATTATTTTGATAGCCTTATAGTTAAGCCACTCTGTATCCAATACACGTATTTTTAGGTCAAATATGTAATAAATATTTTTACTAATAAAGTATTATTAGTATGAAATTATGTTTTTGTGCATACTTATAAGTACTTTCCCCGCATTCCTTGATAATAAAAATAACAGCAATAAACCGGTTTTATATAACCAACTATTGAAAATGCCGTGCGACACAATCCTGTTTGTAAATAAATTGATTGTAAACATATAAGTAATTAAAACTCTGGGCACACGGGTAATACGNAACCAGGTTAGTATGCAGCGGTATTTCAGATTTAACATTGAATTTCATTTTAAATTTGAAATGATTTATCTTACGCCT
The DNA here is from genome assembly GCF_000390285.2 of Anoplophora glabripennis. Classification (NCBI taxonomy): domain Eukaryota; kingdom Metazoa; phylum Arthropoda; class Insecta; order Coleoptera; family Cerambycidae; genus Anoplophora; species Anoplophora glabripennis. Next base: position 7,413 of record NW_019418860.1, on the reverse strand, counting down.
CCTGAAAATGATGACGCGATTTTCCTTTGATAAAAGACCGACAACTTTTTGCTCTACTTTGCATCGAATACGATCCTACTATAGTAGACCGATCAAAAAAGAAAATTGTTACCTGGACTTTTATAAGTGGAAATGGTAAGGGGCTTATAATAAACAAAAAATAAATAAATGCCTGAGCAGGGGCGGCTCAGGGTTGATTTGGGGGGTTGAAAAGTTATGAAAAATCGTATCATTGGGATTTCTGGCGAAAGTTGACGTCAAACAAAAAAGTATCTAAAAAAAGTTGTATATTATACAAAAATCTACAACTTCTCCAGAGGTCATTTTTTAACATAACCTCAAAATTACGTCGCTGCTATTTTTATGACAAAATCTAAAGTCATTTTTAACTCTGAATTAGAAGATATTACTATTGCAAAAGTTTTTAGCTTGTTTTAGCTATAATTTAAAATTTTTCCTGAGTACGGCTCTGAACGCTTTCAAAATATCTATTGGATGAAGTCACAACAGTATAAAAGTCAATACCGCACAAAATATCTAACAATTTTTTTTACTATTATTAGCAATACTAATTAGAAATAATAAAATATTTCATAAATTCGTATTATTTTTTTATTAGGTACAACTTTTTAAATTATGGATTAAAAAAATTGTTGGATATTTTGTGCTGTATTGACTTTTATTCTCTCCTCTCTCTCTCT
>NW_019418860.1:0-5244 GCF_000390285.2 Anoplophora glabripennis | reverse complement strand
TTAAAAAAAAAGTGTTTCAGGCCGAAAAAAATGAATATCTCAGAAACTTCTCGATTTTTTTATCTAAAAAAATTTGAGGTTATTTAAGACAGAGAAAGGTATACTTTCACCAAGTTTCGTCAAAATTAAATTATTTTTGCGGAAATGAGAAATAAAAAACGAATTTTCAGGTTATGTTAAAAAATGACTTCTGCAAAAGTTGTAGATTTTTGCATGATATACAACGTTTGTATTGGATACTTTTTTGTTTGACGTCAACTTTCGCATGAAATCCCAATGATACAATTTTTCATAACTTTTCAACCCCCCAAATCAGCGCTCCGCCGCCCCTGTTCACGCATTTATTTTTTTTTAGTTTTATTATAAGCCCTTTTGCCATTTCCTTGCATGATATACAACTTTTGTATTGGATACTTTTTTTGTTTGACGTCAACTTTCGCCAGAAATCCCAATGATACAATTTTTCATAACTTTTCAACCCCCAAATCAACCCTCCGCCGCCCCTGCTCAGGCATTTATTTTTTTTAGTTTTATTATAAGCCATTTTGCCATTTCCACTTATAAAAGTCCAGGTAACAATTTTTTTTTCTCCAAGTGTAATTTGGTTGGATTATAGGTACCTACTGATTTATTGCAGCAATATCATTAGTTTTGAGCGTAGGCGAGATATAACTTATAAGGTATATTGTATTAATTGTCACTGCAATTCACTGCCTACTTGCATAAAGTATTACAGAGTAGATGTTTTTCACAATATCATTAGTAAAAAATACAATTCGCTACTGACATGTGGGGAACTATACCTAATCAACAATTACCTTCTTATCTTATTTCAATTTATTCATCAACGCATAAAATGAAATACTTTTCGCACTAGTGCATAAAATAGTTTTTTCGAAAACTGTCATTAAAAAGTCTGTTACATCCAGAATGTAGAAGACTTATCCACCTAGAAAAATCAATGAAATTGATGGGTCTAGATCAGGGGTCGGCAAGTAATTTTAGGTGGGGTCCGGATACTTTTGAAAATTTTTAACGAGGTCCAGAAAAANCAAGCTTGTCAAAACTGACAGTAACCTAGATAACATTTTACCTTGCAAATGTCGTCAGAACACACTTGACCAATGCGTAGCGCGCCGAGACGTAACGCAACAAATTAACAAATTTGATTACCTATTACTTTTTACATTTAAATTTCAAATTCATGTAGCTCACAAAGTAAAGCAAATCGGACACATATTTATATAAACTTTTTTTCTAGAAATAACCCAAGGAACATCCTCTATTAGTGCCGGGAGAACTTCATGAAACACCCGGTATATTTAAAAAAATTAATCTGATGATGGCCCCTCGAAGACAAGACGTCGGTTTGCAAAAATGTTGACGCCATTGGATAGAGCGAAAAAAGTGGCAATGTAAACATGGAATTTATTTAAAATTCGTTTTCAAATAAAGCCAGAAAAAAAAAATTAAACGATTTTAACGATTTTGCAAAATTTCGGGTTTTCGGATTTCGCGTCAACAGTAGACTTTGCAGTTGATACTTTGTATTGCTGAAATCTCAAATCATCCAGAGATAATTTATCATTTGTGCATTTGTAATTTGACTGACAATTAGATGTTTATAGCAATACTGTACAAAAATGTTTTGGGTCAAACAATGAGTCACAGTTTTTTTTTATTTTTTTCCGTAGAATTGAATGGTGTAATCAGTTTTTGAATGTTTATTAAATTATCAAAAATAACTGAAAAATTCATTGTTGCAAGTCATTTTTTATTTTTTTGCATTTTTGAGCATGTTTTTGAACTGTTATTACAGATTTTTTTATTTCACCAAAAAGTATATGCCATAACAATGATTATCTCAGAAACTTCTTGATTTTTTTATCTAACAAAAATTTGAGGTTATTTAAGACAGAGAAAGGTATACTTTCACCAAGTTTCGTCAAAATTAAATTATTTTTGCAGAAATGAGAAATAAAAAACGAATTTTCAGGTTATGTTAAAAAATGACTTCTGCAAAAGTTGTAGATTTTTGCATGATATACAACGTTTGTATTGGATACTTTTTTGTTTGACGTCAACTTTCGCATGAAATCCCAATGATACAATTTTTCATAACTTTTCAACCCCCCAAATCAGCGCTCCGCCGCCCCTGTTCACGCATTTATTTTTTTTTAGTTTTATTATAAGCCCTTTTGCCATTTCCTTGCATGATATACAACTTTTGTATTGGATACTTTTTTTGTTTGACGTCAACTTTCGCCAGAAATCCCAATGATACAATTTTTCATAACTTTTCAACCCCCAAATCAACCCTCCGCCGCCCCTGCTCAGGCATTTATTTTTTTTAGTTTTATTATAAGCCATTTTGCCATTTCCACTTATAAAAGTCCAGGTAACATTTTTTTTTTCTCCAAGTGTAATTTGGTTGGATTATAGGTACCTACTGATTTATTGGAGTAATATCATTAGTTTTGAGCGTAGGCGAGATATAACTTATATGGTATATTGTATTAATTGTCACTGCAATTCACTGCCTACTTGCATAAAGTATTACAGAGTAGATGTTTTTCACAATATCATTAGTAAAAAATACAATTGGCTACTGACATGTGGGGAACTATACCTAATCAACAATTACCTTCTTATCTTATTTCAATTTATTCATAAACGCATAAAATGAAATACTTTTCGCACTAGTGCATAAAATAGTTTTTTCGAAAACTGTCATTAAAAAGTCTGTTACATCCAGAACGTAGAAGACTTATCCACCTAGAAAAATCAATGAAATTGATGGGTCTAGATGATAGAATCAGTTCACCAGTTTATTTAAGTATTATTATCAATAAAACCACAAATTATAACAATCATTAATAATAATCAATTTAAAATAACTTTCATTCCCAAATGCAAAAGTAGAATTTCGCAATCTAGCATCAGGAATAACTATACTTATATAATTTAATTTTATTCATATATATTTGTCGATAGAAAAAAATATTCATTGCTATTTGTCTGTAAAATAGTTTTTGTCACTCGTAGAAAAACTCCCACTTGTAAAAAAAATTATTGGTATTACAAAGATTGCATAAATAAATATGTTTATGTAGTTTTTATACTTAATAAAGCATTATAAAATTTCATTAAAACTGGGTTTTATTAACATATGTAGCAAAATAAATTTTCTTAATTTACGGTTGAAGGGAATGGCTACACGCCACACTATCGAACGAGCTATCAGGAGGAAACATACACCCACAGAGAAACGGGAGTACTTACGTATCTACCTTACGTGAAAGGTATAGATAAAATCGGACGTCTTTTGAAAAAGAGGAATATCAACACAGTATTCAGCACTGAAAAGAAGGTGGCGGCAGCGTTTCGAAAGACCTCCAACAACGACCAGCTCCAGGGACCTGGTGTGTATAGTATTCCTTGCTCTTGCGGAAAGGTCTACATAGGATAAATAGGAAGACACATCAACACGAGGTTAAAGGAACACAAAAGTCACCTCAAAGTGGCCACATCAAATATAAATAGTGACAAAATTAGTAGATCTCCATTTTCAGAGTGACTTCTGAAGAAGAGAGCGATATGTATCTCGAAACGTCAAGAGTTGTAAATCGACGACGCGGCAACCAGCCCAAAAATCATTCAACCATTTACGGTTGAAGTTAAAAAAATATCGTTTTTATTCAAATACCTCTGAAGATAACTTGATTATGAAACTGGGGCTAATAATTTACATAATTAAAGGCAAAATTCATATAATGTAATTCTGTTAACCAACTGTGGAGAGACAGACAGGAGTCAGTAAGATCCCCAGAATTCCGACGCCATTGAGTATTATGGAAATTAGATAAATCTTTAATTCCTAATGTTATTTCTAATAAAATAGGTATGTACTTACCATTGTATTCAAATAACAAGTCATTTTCGAGTTATTTTTCAAAATTAATCTTATTACACAGTTGGTTAAATTTAAATTATCTTTAAAAAATATTTGTTTCCCTAAAATAGTTATTTTGAATAAAAAATGCTCACATATTTGTTTTTCCGAAACATAGAGATATTTTAATCCTATTTAACTGTATATGTAATATGGAAATCCTGTTTTTTTTTTAGAAATTGCATTAGGGGTTAAATTTACTTATTCAATTCTTAGTAAAAATGTCTCCCAACACCTCCGCCACTGGTAGATGTAAGAGGAAATGTTGATTAAATCCACATTGAATTGGCATCTTTAAATTCAATTAAACTTAATATATTTGAATAAGTACTTATATTTTTTAATGTTCAACTTCTTATATTTCGTAAACTAATGATTTTAGGTCCATGGTTCATTTAAATGATCCAAGGAACCTCCTAAAGTCCATTTTGTCATTTAAAAAATTTAAAAAATGCAACAAGTAAAAGACAATTTCAGACAACACTAATAAGTTACTATCCAACATAAATATATACTTTTTTTGCAGTGGGAAACTATACTATTACTTATCCAAAATACACCCCAGCAGCCACCGTAGAGCGGGTTGGAGAAAATTCGACGAAAAGCCCCCTGGGACATCAGCTGCATATCAAGGCACCGGAGCTAGGCCGAAACTTTAGTTTAGAGTTAGTGTCAACCCCGAATCTCTTATCCAATAATTTTGTGTTCCTGGAAACCTTTGCCAATGGATCAAACCCTCTGGTCTTCCACGATGAAGACAGAGATTGCTACTTTAGGAGCCGTCAAGCTGCTGTCAGTCTCTGCCATGGTGTAGTAAGTATTTATAGAATATAGAGTAGCTTTATATTAAATTACTGAAATAGTGCCTACAGCATTTAACAAAAGTCTAGCGAAATGATACTGATAGATACTGATTATTTGTGTGTTTCTTATAACACTGGCTCACAGACCATCTTCGAGTGAATTATTATTTATAGTCTAAACATCATACGTTCCAATGCTTGAAAATCTTTTGTAATACTAAATAATGTATTTTACAGATTTATTTAACATGTTTATTTCTCCTAACACTGACTTAAAACTACCTTTGGGTCATTTATGTACCTATCACCCCGTATTACAGTGTTTCAAAATCCTCTGCGACCTCAAATTATTTGTTTCACATTTTGATTTAAAAATGAAGACAAATTTAAACTGAAACTAACATTTTTTATTTTTCTCATCACTGAGTTATTGTTTAATTTCGATTGAGACCTTATGTTCTAAACACGTTGTGTATTTCAAAATCTTGT
>NW_019418859.1:8146-11002 GCF_000390285.2 Anoplophora glabripennis | reverse complement strand
CAAGCGATTTTCGTTTAACACAATTTTTCTATGTGGGATGATCAGTTTTCTTTTGCAGGTAGTTCAAATGATTTAAATATGATACTCCTCTCAACGCGATTCATGTTCTTTCATGATAGCAATTTTTATAACGTAATTTTGTTTGTGTGATTCATTCCTACACCGAGAAAACTGCTATTGCTATTATATTTCCAAATAAAATTGTACGTGAAATTTGCTACAAATATTTATTATTTTTATATTAATTAACATGTTTCGAAAGTTTTCCCAATGTAATATAATTCTACGAGTATATATTACACCATTTTAGATTATTATTGGGCGCCTATCAAAACGGCATAATTAATTCTTGCAGGTAAACATCTCGGAAGCAAAATAAATTTCTCGTTGCCCCTCGGTCCAATTTATGATTTTATTATTAAGTAAGTGTGGCATGAGAAAAGTAATATATCATATCATACATCTGTATTGGAAGTACGCTTTCAGGAGGAAATTGGAAAGGTAGTTTCCTTGGCGTGAAAAATGACCAGTTGCGTTGGAAAATTATCATTTTTCAATACGGCAAAGCGAGGAGTACTATCGTTTTTAAACGATCGTAATGGAGACCGAAGCGAGCAGAAATAGCTTCAGGGACCGTTAAAATTCTGCAAATCAACAGCATCTGACACAGAACTGAACTAATGGAATATATACTAGAAGGGAAACTCAATTTTGCCTGTTTTATTGGAAAAAAAAATAAAATAAATGAACATGTATTTAATGTAAATTACTAGTAGACAGGAGCATGCCTATAGGAAAAACTACACATTGTATTGAAAAAAATACTTGTACAAAAAACGTAAAATGTCCGCACTTGCCTCTTACCACATATAAAACCACTTGTAAAGTGAAAACATTTCCTGTTTCCTTCAATAAGCTTCTGTGAAACGGTGACAGATATATTATAGTCACATTTACAGGCTTAGGTTACGTTTTCAAAGGGTTAGGGTGCCGAAAATATCACCAGACAGCAATATTACATGATAGAAGTAGAAAATTGAACGAATTTAACGTTATTAAAGAAAAATATTGATATATTTTCAGAAACAATAAAAACTAGTGTGTTGGAAAAAAGGTGCAAATCACTTGAATTATAGGTGTGGTGACTTTTTTTGAAACAGTACGTTTTAACTGACGATATTGCAGGGAAGCAACTATCTAAACAGTGGCGACTCGTGACATAGTGAATAGGTGAGGCCAGTGGCTTTTTCCACTAGGTGTGTAAGAAAGGAACAAAAAAGTGCCGCAGGCAAAAATTTTTAAATTTTCAAGGTCAAACGACTAAATGCATTCGGAGATTTTTAGTTGCATTTTCAATATTAGAGAAAAACTGACGAACAGGACATGCTCAGGTGTTATGAAAGCACGACCTCTCTTGCCAATTAGACGAACCAACATTTAACTGACGATATTGCAGGAACCGACTACTATATCGACTATCTGCTACGACTAATATTGAATTATACCAGCGTTATCCAACAACCATTCGTTGGTCGAGCCTACCAGGCACATACCAGACTTATTAGTCATGTCACAAGTGAGACAATCGACGAATCGACTTAACCAGATACATGAGGTACTCACCTCATGTACTCACATTTAATAGGTTTTATTTAATACATTGTTACCTTTCAATCATGCCACCTTTCCACCTTAGAAGCTATGAAAGTGACGTATATTAAAACGATTCTTGCATACTTGCCGAGATAGCGGACCGTTTCCTAAAAACATCGCCGCCATCCACAAAAACGACATTATTAAACTTACGGCCCCATTAAAGCGAAGCGTGCTCCTTAACGATATGTTATCCATTACCCCATCTCATGAAGCACCTAACGTAATCCCGGCGATATTTTTATTCGAGGGGGCCGGCCATTAATTTCAATTTGAATTAATATAATTCCGGGCAGCATTATGAGGAACAATTTTAATAAAGTCACCCTCAAGAGAGATTGCTCCGTTACGAGTTTGTTTCAATTAAAAGCTGCAGGATCGGGAGGTCCCAAAATGCAACCGAAAAGCGAATCTCCATAACATTTCAAGATATTCAGCGTTACAGAACATGTTCAATTAGTTATTCGGGCAATAATGTAGCAAAGAATCACGCACGAAACGAAAAAATAACAGTGAAACGACATAATCAAAAACACAGAGCGCACTTACCCTGCTTTCTGGACAATCACCGTCAACTGACGCTGTCTTTCTTATCCGGCTAATTGACTATAGTGATTATTATAAATCGACCAATCCATGAGTGGGAAGAAACATCAAATATCAGTTAATTACACAGCCACACAAAAAAAGTTGGGTATATTTTTTATGCGACATATATTTTTCGTATTAATTTGGCCTCCTGAAGACGAATCTGGGGTCAGAATTGGCCCATCACGTCACAATTTTTTCCTAACCTCAAAAAACTTGTGAAAAATAGTGAAAAATTGATGAAAATTTACTGGGAAAATTTGGAAAAAAATTTATTTCCACATCAAATAGTACATTTTTATGTAAAAGACTCTGCTGAATTCAAATCCACTGTCAGAATTGAGCTAGAACGTGTGGTTTTTTTTCTAACCTCAAAAAACCGAGCAGGAATCGCTATTTTCAAATTCTGAGCGGATTTTGACCAGATTTTGTATAAAGGGGTTTTTTGGGTCGCTGATTACGAATATGAATTCACATTGTAAAAATTCAAGATGGCTGATCCAATATGGCGGGTGTACTTTTTTGAAATCCACCGATTTCAGTAAAATTTGGCATCATAAGGATTGCTGGTTGATCTCACCTTCATTAATCACACATCTGGAGCCAGATTTTCAT
>NW_019418859.1:0-1848 GCF_000390285.2 Anoplophora glabripennis | reverse complement strand
ATTTTTTTTTAATTTACAAAAATGTCACAAAAATTATTGTTAAACGAAATATTAATTAAAATTTCAATTTCGGAATTATTTTACTATTATTAAATAAATAAATGAAGCTATCGTTCATTTAAAAAGTTATTTTTTTACATATTAAGTCAAAGTAAACTTATTTTTTAGGGGTTACACTAGCTTTTCCAGTGGCGGGGGACGAAAATTACTACAAAAAGGTTTAAAAAAAATAAGTTCCTACGACGAAATTTGAAAAAATAAACTACGTACTTATTTCTAAAGGTCAAAGAAAGCCTCTGTAAAAAAAATAATTTCTAGAACACTTGACGAATCTCATTTTCCAAATTTTGCCAAATTACAGGTATTTGAACATTTTTTACCCAAAATATTCAAATGCTCATACCTTCTTGAAGGGTTGAAATAAAAATTTGCAAAAAATCAGGAAAATTAAAGATGGAATGCTCCATACACAAAAGACCATTCAATAAACAATCAGCGGCTAACATCTCCGCGATCATCAATCACGGCGACGCGTCGCCGCCTCCCACCCCCCAGCAACTTTCCATCAGGACGCATAAGTGACCGATTAGGCGAGTACTTACGTTTGCATGCTTTGCGGTGTGTGATCTGCTTGGTGGGATCCCTGTAGTATCCTTCGCGGCAATAGTGACAGTGTCTGCCCGCGGTGTAGTGACGGCACTTTAGACACACGCCTCCGGACACCCTGCCAGACAATTTGTACAGCTCCATGTTGAATCTGCATCGGCGGGCGTGCTGGTTGCACTCGCAAGCTGGAAATAAACGCCATGTATTAATTTCTCGGGTTCGATGTTTTGCAAGGAAGGCGAAGTTCTAGTCATGGATGCGGTGTTGCCGGATTTGGGGATTTTCCCCTAGTTCTAGGGAAAAATCCCCAAATCCGGCAACACCGCATCCATTGGGGATTTTTCTATAGCTATACAGGCACATAAGCTTGTACATAGGTACATAGGTTTGTACATAGGCTATATAGGCACATAGGTACACAGACTACATAGGTACAGGCACATAGGTACACAAGCTACACAGGCACATAGGTACACAAGCTACATAGGCACATAAGCTTGTACATAGGCTTTTGCAACAGGTCTTAATCGTTTCATCTTGGTGCTGAGAGTTTCTACCTCAGTTTTTCTAGGCCACCATGTAAGTGATTTTTGCGAAAGCAACGAGAAATACATAAAATCGCTGGATACCAACTAATTTTCAGTTCACCGCACCTACAATTGTCACCACTGCGTTATAGTAACTACAAAGCGGCGTGCTTTTGTCCAGCATAATCGATAAAATTATTGCAAACGTCATTAACCGTCAAAAACACGCGAATTCCGCAATAACAATGCGGACAACAATCGTTACATTCATAATAACCGCATAAAAATGCTGAAATCAAATCCCCGACCGATAATTAAATCTTGCCCTGTTATTAATTTCGCACACAACACACGCACAATCGGCTTGTTAACCGTAATGCATTCAAATTTATGAAGCGGCGTTTATAATAAGTGGTAAAATAAAGTTGAGATGGATGACATCTGGGGCTGACATTGCCCCAGGCCGAGTACGACTCTCATTACGGTCCTGCAATGGTGGATGTTGCCCCTAAGGCTACGGGGAAACAACGTATCCTGTCTCTGACATTTCGTGTTGTACCTGTACCAGCTCGCTATCTACGTTTTCCATCGTGGCGGCTAGCGAAGAGCAAAAATGAAATTCTCTTTTCGAAGACTTGAATAGCAACCACAAAAGCAGCATAATATGTATATACAGGGTGTTAAAAAAAGAGTGTAAAATATTTCAGGAGGTAAT
>NW_019418858.1:0-11011 GCF_000390285.2 Anoplophora glabripennis | reverse complement strand
ATGCACGCTCCTTGCAAATAACAATTAAAAGGATAGGTATTCTAAAAATTTCAACAAACATCAAGTCAGACAGAAAAGAGTGGTGCAAGATAACGAAGGAGCGCAACTTAATATATTATTCTCTGTGCAAGAAAATCCAGATATGCATATCCATAAGGCATATTTCAGAAAGTTTACAAGAATGAAATGTCCGTGATACGTCCTACTCAAAAGTTCAGAAGATTCTTAAGAAAGCTGGTTACAAGCCTTTCAAGATCAGACCCACTCCAAAATTGACACAGACGCATAGAGGAAAGAGAGTAGAATTTTGCCGTCTTATAATGGAAAGAATTAATAATGAACCCAACTTTTTAAGAAACATCCTGTGGACGGACTAGTCTACCTTTGCTACGAATGGCATGATAAATAGAAAAAATACCAGGTATTAGGCTACAGAAAACCCATTATGTTACAGATAATTTAGATTTCAAGGGTGCCAGTAATGAAATAACAAAATTATTGGACACTATTTTTTTGATCAAAACTTGAATGGAGACTTATATTTAAACTTTCTCGAAAACGACCTAAAAGATTTTCTGGATGAATTAACTTTGCGGTATTTTGAACATATTATATTCCAGCAGGATAGAGCGCCACCTCATAGCACCTTAAGAGTGAGAAATCTCTTAAACCAACGTTTTAACATACGGCTTGGTAAAAGAAATGCACCAATTAACTGGCCAGCCAATGATCCAGATTTTGCTCCAATGGATGCGTTTCTATGGGGATATTTGAAAAATTGCATTTACCAAAATCATATTGAAAATATAGAACATCTAAGGCAACTAATTAAGAACGAAATAAATGAACTATATGAAAACCATTCAGATTTTGTAATAGGATCTTTGGAGAAACTTCGAAGAATATTACTAAAATGCATCGAACCAGGGCCCCCTGTGGAACAACTTAATATTTAGAACATTAATTTTTATATGATATAGTTAAGTAGATAGTTTTTTATTAATTTTTATTTGCTAATATTTTAAAGACCGTTGACTTTGAGTATATGACTTATTATATAAAAAATACTTAGAATTAAGCCAAGAATCAATAAATTAATTCAGATGTAGAGTATTCCATTTAAAAAGTATACTTTTTGATCTACTCTGTATACTGTTTAATCAATTTTCAAATACCTGTGCAAAAAGTACAGGAAAAATCTTACAAGCTCACATTTTTAACAAAATCTGGATTCTTTTTTGTTTTTACCGTGAAAATGAAAAATTCCGTTTTTTTGTGTTGTTTTCGAGTAAAACCAAAGATTCACATAGTTCTACATTCAAAAATAATAATAAAATAGTTCTAGTAAATACTTTGATCATATTTAACATGGTAGTCTAATTATGGTACAATCTGTATAAATCTGTTTATTGAGAAGTATAAAAAATAAAAATATGTATAAGTATTTGTGGGAAATTACCCAAAGAATCACTAACTAGGATGCAGGAAGATTTACTAAGGATGTACTGGGATTTAGAGGAATAAGTAGAATTTACTAAGGATTTCCAGTAATGAAGGAATGACATATTTAAAAAACGAATGTAAGTGAACAGTTTTTAGCCATATGTTCCCCCTCGACTATCTCTGAAAAATGTATGTAAAAAGTTCGGATCGGGGGTCGTATTTTTTTTCAATGCAATAAGTCTTATAAGCGAATTGGTATTTTTCCCTAGATTTATTTGGTAATAAATTTAAAGACACATTTTTTACAGCTGCTACTAACTCTGGTAGTGTCCAGGAAACCTGAACATCATCACCACTGTCCATTTTAAATGGTTTTTTAATATATTTTAGCACTTATAAGTAGTTATTAAAACGAATTTGACTTTAATCATAACAATAAATAAACAAGGAAACGATTTCATAGGCAGTTAGATTGTAATGAAGAAATGAATATGCATTAACAAAAATTTCTTGGTTCATAATTAATTACTATTGTTTGCGATTTCAGAAAAAATAGTGTGTGTGTGTGTGTGTGTGTGCCTAGCACATTCCCGAACTCAATGCAGAATTTGCTTTGTCATCCGGGAATGTATTGCTTTTACTACTAGGTACACAATATACTATTTTATTTTTATTTTGGACGTCATAATATTGGATTTTATAAAATTCAGAATTATTGAAATGTTCTCATTAATTTGATTATACTTTAAAGATTAGATTTGACACCGCAAAAGGTATTTCTTTCTTTTCATAAATTCTGAATTTGATTTACTTCAATAGGATGGTTTACATAATAATTGCCTTTATTTTATCAAAGACTAACGATTAAGAAAAAACAATTATGTCCACTAAAAAGAACATAAATCATTCGCTACAAATAACGATGCTTTCTATGCGAGTTTAAGGAAACTTTCGGGATTACTTTTAAACTACTTTAATACCTTTAAAGTAAATTAAGTCTTAATAGAAAAAAAATATATAAAAAAATTACAAATAAATTTGTTGTTTAATTTCATAAAATAAATTTTTCCATAATGTTATGACATAAGTGCTTGTATTTGTTGGTTGTATGTTCGAGTGTTACTTCAATTATTGTTTAACGAGTTTTAAATAGAAAGCGATTAATTTAAATATTCACTTTTTTATGGCCCCAATTTATGTAAAACTGGTTTCGTAAAAATGTTTTTGTGGTAAACATCATCGGCCATAAAAGATAACTGCCTTCCTACTAAATGTCAACAAGTACAAACTACTTAACACAGTTCAATCACGCACGTCGTTTGAATGTTTAGGGATTAAATCGGTTTCGGCTGAGACTGGCACGTCATGTCATTTAGATAGACTTAACTCGTTTTTAAGTATATCCTAATGATTCTACAAGGAAGTATCAGTAACTGCTATAATCTTAAATACATAATTATTTTATAGTTAAGATTATTTATCAGTTTAATATACAAATTGCGTCATTTAAAGTGTGGCGATCAATTAGATATTCGAATAGGTTTAGCCAAATAAGTAGTAATACAACAACAAAAATAAGCTACCCTCAGTGTGGCGAAACTTTACTATTATCTGTCTGATGTCAGTTTGATAACTCGTACCTTTAGCTATTTAAATATTTGATCTTTAATATGAACAGTAATAGTAAGTAGGATTATAAGATACATAAACGTCTTGAGGACATATGGATTAAATGTAAACAAAGATAAAACAAAACGTGGAGATAACGACAGATGCAAATACATAGGAAGTCATAAGAATTAGATTAAATAAAGAACATGTAATTGAAGAAGTTCCTGAATTTAAGTCAAGAGATAATACTAAGAAATTGATAATAGAACTGACAAACAGGACAAAAAAAAATAAAAAATCAACCGTTCTTTTGTGGTTGGCAAAATAAATGTCTATTTAACATTAAAATACGTCATTTATTACGAAAAATGTTGGCAGTCCTTTTGTTAAAGTTAAATGAACTTTAAATTAAATGGTTCTTTTAAACGTCCGTAAAACGTCCATGTCAACAGAATTCACGTGTTATAAATATAACAGTAACGTATAATAATTCAATAACAAATAAAGAGATGAGAGAAGAAGAATAATTGAATTAAAAATCATCATTATGTATACAGGGTGTTCTCAAAGTTTGAGCTAGTAGAACTCGTAAAAAAGTCGATTTACCAAAAATCGTTTATATAAAAGTTACATAAGAAGAGAGTTATAAAAATCCTGGTCTACAACAATTGTTCAGCATTGTTACCATTTGTTTACCATTTATGTTTTTACAAAGCAGTGGTCAAAAATGACAATAAATCAGGTTTGTATTATAATGTCTTTGAACTTAGTGCCTTGTATATGTATACATTAGTTAAAAAATACGAATTTTCGTTTTTTACGCGTATCATTAGCGCTGCAGTCAAACGCTATGCATACAGTAATCTTATTGGTAGATCATGATCACGTGTTACATTTTACATTCACATTAAACGTTTATCTGAAACGTGTCAAACCGCAACATTTTTAAGTTAATAGCACGTAAAAACGACACGTTTTTCTAATAGTGTTTGGACATTGTATACGTCTTTCTAACATATGAAAACATTTCTAACTCAAGGGGCGTAGTTTGTCATCCCTGCAAGTGCCAACTTAGAAAGAGTTTGTAATTGAATGATCAAATTTATATTTTTAGCTCTAAAATGCTACTCATTTTGTGCATCTGATTTGAAAGAAGTGTCACACTGAAAATCGAATTTATATTCCGTGTTTCTCATTTTTAGACATGTGCCTATTTTTACTCAAATGACATAATTTTTTAAACATTCATAACGCATTTCTTTGGGTGGTAACCAATTTCTATGGTACTTTTCAACCCGCCATTTTGGATTTAAGAATTTTCGAATTAAAACCACCTTATATTCTTGATTTTCAACTTTGAAAACTACCGAGTCATAACCTTTAAATTTTGAATGCTTTTCCAATATTTATATACGCCATATTGGATTCGCCATTCTTTATTCAGAAATTTTCGGATTCGTAATCAGCGACCCCAAAAACCGGCGATAACAAAATTCAGGCAAAAATATTGAATAGAGAAATGCCACTTAAATGTTAAATGTTATATTATATTGTATTGGTAGGTATGTTGTCCATCAAGCTACATTTGGCTACATATATTTGGTAGTATAAAATACAGGGCTATAGTTTTTCACATTGTTTTGCACTGACAGTCGTTATTTGACCTTGGTGAAATTAACACCCTCGTAGGTATGTATTTACAAATTGTTGCTTTTCATTATAAAGCTTTATCTTATCGTCACTATTTCACTCTGTTTTAAGGAATATTTTAGCGTTTTACTAAAATATGCCCTGATAATATAAAAAACCGGAAAATTTATGTCATGTCTCTGGTATAGTTGTTACGATCTCAATTGGAACCGCATAAAAACATTTAACTCATAAATTCTGCGGAATCCATAGACGTCCAGAAAAATTTTGCCCTGCCTCGTCTAGATATACTACCTATATTCCGAACTATATTACCATACGATTGTCAAGTATTTTATGTTTAAAATCGCATTGTAATAAAGCATGTAAAATATCTAAAGATTTATAATTATAATCAAGATATTCGCTTAATTTATCTCGAATCATGTTTAAAGTAGTAACTTTATTTTCTTTATACATATTATAAATTGTGCGCATTGCTTCTGGTAAATTCGTCAATTTTCTTTAATTTTGTATTTTTCCGTTTCCTCTTTGTAGCGTCATCAATCCTTCTTTAATTACGCGATAAATTGTCGTTTTTGATATCTTATTTAATTCGTTAATACATTTCCTAACTTTTTTATCACATTGTTCGCTATTTTCAATTTTCAAACATTCATATATACATATATTTAATATAGTACGTTTACTTTTTACGTGTAAATATTTGTTTTTAAATTGTTTGTTTCGATACTTTCGACCGGTTCCACTATTTGGGAATTTTCCCGAGTTATTTCGTTATCTTTCGCTTCAAAGAGTATCCAGAGAGCCACGCTAAATTACTAGATAATTATATATAACATTTATTTTAATAATTATTACCCTTTACTGGTTACGATAACAAATAATAATATCAACTAATAAATAATAATACGTACTATATCAACAAAATACCCAGCCAAGCAATGCTCTGCACGGCACTGGCAAAGCGACAAAGTGAAAAAATTATTTATGACCTAGTGGACCAATACAGGTTTGCTTTGATGACCAGCGCGCCGCCGTCAATTCTACATCAGGCGGACTAGTTTACCAAAACCGGACTCGCGGAATTGCTATTCGAGTATAAATTACGAGACACATCATGGTCAAAGCATAGGAACAAATTTCAGGATAAGTGCATACGCTCGTGTGCTTTAAGATTTACAGGTTCCAATTGACATCGTAACAACTATACAGGACCTTTTTTTAAGGGACTGTGTTATTATTACGGGTATGACGTTGCAACAAATTTTCAAGTGAATAATAATAAATTAATAGTTAATATAAGTTTTTTACCTAAAATGACCTGAAGACTGTTGTTAATGTTTAGGTCTCCTTGGAGTACCTACAAGCTTTAGGAGCTTTAGTACTGCGCCTCGTAAGAGGGCTAGTAATTTGCAGCTTTAAGAGCTGATTTTACCCCGTTGCGGAGCTAAAGAGCTCGTAAGGATGATTGTTTGGGTAATTTGGATTGAGTTATACGTTAAAAAAATTTTGGCGGTCGTGTTTTTTTACCTTCCGCGGTCCGGATCTGGACCGCGGTCCTCCAGTTGCCGACCGCTGCACTAGGGACTGGTAATACGACAATATATTTTGTTTTTACGTTTCACATTTACATAGGATATGATGGATGTTCTTCTACATAGTCAAATAAGTGTCCACTGTACAACTCAATCATGTCCAGGTGTCCTGTCAGGGTAAAACGATATGCTAACAGACGACACTAATTGTAACAAGACTTCGCAGCGTTGCCAACTTAACATATCTAGTTACTTACCAAAGTCAGTTTAATATCAAAGTGGTGTCGCGGGAAAATTTAAAATACTTTGTAGGTAGTTCTCATTAAATAAAATAATACTAAAGTAATAAAATGAATGCATAACGACACCCAATAATAATAAATTAAGCGTAAAATTGTGTGGTACTTTTTCTTGTTTTTTATGTAAATGTAACGTAAAATTAATTGTATATCACGATCTTATATTTTCCACAAATACTAATTTTAAAATCACAAAAAGTCATCTGCTAAACTACGAACTTTTACCATAGTATTATATTGTTTAGTATATTTTGCTAAATATGTTTATTAAAGGTAAGTGAATTGGTGCAATAAGTATTAAAGACTAAAAACGTTGACTGAAATATTGAGAGAATATTTCAATCAACACCAAAATATTTTTTTAGGTTAGAAAGAATACGCAAGGTATATTTTTTTTATCGTGGCAATATTCCTTAATGATTATATTAATATATACCTAAAAATGTTAATGTAAAACAACAAATGTGCGGTATCAGCAATTAAAAGGTCGATGAAGAAAAAATGAGAGGGCAGTGCAGGTGAATAGATCAGAAGGATGAGTAGTTGCAGTTTGACAATGATTTCACAACAATCAACAATCAACCCCCGGCTGATAACACCACTGCATTTTTTTTAGATTGTTTTAAACATACAATAATTATTTTAAAAAGGACTGTATGATTTAGTATTAGATAGCTAAGGAACGAAAACCTTGTATTTTTCTTTTTCTTCTAAAAAATGTTAGGGTTCTTTTCATTTTCATAAGGTTATGATTGTATTATAACTATACCTTATTTTATAATATCCATATATTTATTGTGCAAAACCGTACTTATGTTATCAACTTCGACGTCACCTGTTACATGAGTGTTGTATAATAATGAAAAAGTAATATTAACGGTCGGTAGAAGGAAGCGCAAAAAACAAACGCTTAGAGGGGCATTCTGGAAGGAAGCCTAGATAGTTGAAGATAGGCAGTTGAAGTAAGAACAGTTTGCAGATAGGTAGCAAGACGATCAGTGTAGTGTGAAAAATATAGAAGTAGTGGAAAATTAAGTGTTTAACCGGTATTAGTTAGCAGGTAATATTCTTTAAGTACTTTGTTGTCAATTGTTCTATGTAATCTTATGATTGTGATGGTTATAGATGTTTCATGATAATAATTCTTTGTATAATTAGCTTCCATTGCTTTATGCTCAAGGGCATATATTTTTCTAAGGTAAAATTTTTATAATTATTATTAAAGTTTGCCCATTATTTATTTCATGTTAAAAATATATGTATTGTCCTGATGGCCAGACATTACGATAACAACTCCTTTGTTCCACATCTAACATGTTTTTGTCATGATTAGGTTGTTCGTAAAATACAGATGTCTCATGATAATAATTCTGTGTATGTTTAGCCTTCATTGTCTTACGCTCAGGGGCGTATATTTTTCTAATATAAAATTGTTACAATTATTATTAAAGATTGTTCATTATTTATTACATGTTAAAATATGTATTTTGTCGTGACCGCCCAGATATTGCAATAACGACTTCTTTATTTCATATTTAACTTGTTTTACCATGATTATGTTGTACTCTGATTTCTTGTGCTCACTTTAGGTCACCCGTCTATACGAGCCTTGTTAAAGTTACTAACATTTTCGCCCGTGCGGAACGAATCTGGATTAAGCTGGATTGCCTCCCGTATGGGACTCCGGTGTTAAGAAGGATCTTCCGAAACCTCAACTTTAGCTGGATTGCCTCCCGTATTATGGGACTCCAGTACCTTCCGGCCCTGCCGGCCAACTAACACCAAACCTCTTCAGTTTTACTTGGAAGTGTGTATGACTAATATGGGTTAACAGATGACATTTAGTGACACCTTAAATGTGACAGGACTTATTTATCATTAGCAAAGGATCTTAATTTATGCCTTTGGTTAGCGGTTGTTTTGTATTTATATTTGGGTGGTAAGAGCAACGATCGNAGTCTCCTTGGAGTACCTACAAGCTTTAGGAGCTTTGGTACTCCCTCGTAGGAGGGCTAGTCATTTACAGCTTTAAGAGCTCGTAAGGATGATTTTTTGGAGAGAATCTAACTCAGGTGGCTTTTTTGCAGGCTTCGGTTTAGTGCAATTGGATCCCGCGTCGTACTATATTGGCATCCTAGAAATAGTATTTCCCCTTCCTTTGTTAGGTCCGAATTTCGTTTCATTCGGGAATTTTTTGTCTTTGAAATTCGAACCTAACATCTGCTTCGCGGCCCTCGCGGGGTAGTTTGGGCTTGCGACGGCGGGAATTTTGAAAAGATCGATCTAATTCCCGCGCCTTATCGTTCTGAAAGGAGCTATTGACGGCATCGGTCCTCGTCAACGTCGACTGTACGTCGGCAAGTAATTTTAGGTGGTGTCCGGATACTTTTGAAAATTTTTAACAAGGTCCAGAAAAAACTCATATGGCTTACTATTTTTTGATTTTAATTTGCACTAAAAATAAAATATGAAATATGTACAATAGATATGCATATTTATATAAAAAAATCAATGCGGGCTTGAGCCAGTTTTTTAAGTAACTTTCTACTACTACCTACCGAAAAATATATTTTAAACAATTTGAGTAATTATACTTTTAAAAAATTTTGGCGGTCCGGTCTTTTACCTTCCGCGATCCGGATCTGAACCGCGGTCCTCCAGTTGCCGAACGCTGCACTAGGGACTGGTAATACGACAATATCTTCTGTTTGTACGTTTCACATTTACATAGGATATGATGGATGGTCTTCTACATAGTCAAATAAGTGTCCACTGTACAACTCAATCATGTCCAGGGGTCCTTTCAGGATAGAACGATATGCTTACCATCTGTCACATAAGTACCTAAGTGATTCCTGCCTAATAGTTCAAATTTAATTTCATGCTTTTTCAATAGTGATGAACCCGAAAACAAATCCAGTTGACCATGTGTATGAAACGTAGAACTGAAGGAAAATAAAAAATGAAAGCATTAAATATCCTGGACTTTTTTCTGTTAACTCAATTGCTGTAGACTTGGCATCACTGAGAGGCTACCGCCCTTATAAAATATAAATTTAGCCGTAAAAATAATAGTGGAATGTACACATTTTTTTGTTTTTATACATGTTTACATATGTTTTACTACCTCAGGTATATAAATGTTATTTATGGCAACAGGTTATTTTAAAAGCCCAAAACAATCATTTAATTGTTTTTTATGCGGACAGCTTAGTTACATCTCTTTTATATTATTTGTTAATCAAAATTTATTTATGGTTAGTATCACCTCATTTCCAATATATTAGTTATAGTAGTAAACTGAAATTAGATGCCAATATTTCTATCATCTTACTTAATTAGTATTTATTGGAAGTTATTACAGGGTGTAACTTTCATTGAGGGTCATATTTATAGTAGAGCGGCTACCGTAAGTTTGTTTTTTAAATTTCCGTAATGAAAACTTATTCTTTTTAATATTTCTTTTCGTAAATTTCAAACAATCGCGTACGTTACCCACTTATGACATGCATAATTGTCAAATCTCATATTTTCGCTTCTCTACTTTACTGTAAAATCAAATTTAACAAAACACTACATGAAGAAAATCACGAACACTTTAATAGAAACACCTACTAAAATAGACATAATCAAAATGAAATTTACGTATTCGGCTATTCACCTTTCTCTGAATTAACGTTAGCGGTTTGTTTTTGCCCGTCTTGTTGACGGATTTGTCAACTTGCATATTCCTGTCGTGTAAACAATGATCAAGCACGTGCTGATGCGAAAGTATTTAATTTACTATTGGTCGAGCCGGATTGTACGACAATCCTCGCCAGACACGCTTTCGTACAAAACCGAACTTCATAGCGTATAATAGCTTTGATTTCGTATGTATCATTTGCGGCTTAATTTTGTTGATCTTCTATGCTGCTTTCGATTAATTTAAGATCTCTAGCACCTATTCGACTGATGAAGTGGCTGAATAAGAAAAAAGTAAAAACACTATTTCGTTTAAAATTTCATAACTTTCCTGCTTTAGGTTCCCAATCGCGTCTATGTCTACTTTTATGATCACCCATGCCAATATTAATTAATATTTAATGTAAAACAGTGTTAATTTTTTTATGCACACTACAATTTTTTTTAATATTCGGCACTTCGTCCGCATTCACATCAAGAAAATGTATTGACTTTAAAATAACGTTAGTTTCATACAGTTGGTTTAAAAAGATAATAACTGGCAACACTGATACAACTCTAGACTGGATGCTGTCCAGTGACGGCGTAAACAAAAGTAAATCAAATTTAAAAAACGACTCACTATTTATTTGATTAAAAAAAAAAACAGTAATTTCAGATTAGAATTTTGGAATGCATACATACTATTGAAAACAGACCCCCACTTAAAGGTACACCCTGTATAGGCTTATTTACTTGAATGTTTTATATAAAAAAAAATTAATTTATTGTAAAACTATTGATTGA
>NW_019418857.1:0-10995 GCF_000390285.2 Anoplophora glabripennis | reverse complement strand
TCAACATTATTGTTTGTGTGCATAGATTTCTCAGTGTTTTGATATTTTGTGTTAAATTGTGTTAAAAAACGAACTAAAAACAAAAAAAACTTCAACAAAAATATTTAGTAGTCGTTGATAAAGTATAGTATTCTACTCACGTATAATGGCTATTATCCACTCGGTGATTTAGGCCACTCGCCTGCGGCTCGTGGCCGTAAACTTCACCTCGTGAATAATACCCATCCTTACACGCTCGTTGAATAATATACTATTATCGTTCTTATTTTGTTATCCATTTGCGGTCTGCCAATAAATTAAAGTTAAAGTTGATGTCCCAAACCAGATTTCGACCCCGATTCATACCGTTTTTTTGAGACAAATTTCTAATTAATTTTTGTGCGGTCTGTAATCACTTAAAAAACAGTTTTTCCCAAAACTACTCTTTTCATCCGTGAAAAAAAAATACAATTTTTTTTTCATCAATTTAAACATTATTTGCCGTAAAAATGTGAGAAAATATAAAAAAAAAATTTCTTCTCATTTTAATCTTCATTATGAAGTGTTTAAGCTCAAAAAAGTTTGACTGTTTGAAGCAAAGAAACAGTTTGCTAGATCAGTTTTCTAAAAATCCATAAACTACCATTTTTTCTTGTTTTTTAAAATTCGTGTAAAAGATGAAAAAAAAATTCCATTAAAACTCCGATATTTCGATGAAATTTGGACGTATCGAAATTAAAAAAAAAAAGAAAATTTAAGCTGAATAAACAAGCTATCTGGTCCATGCAATGGCTTAGCTGAAAAAAAATTTCCAAGTCCGTGGACTAAGAAAAAAAAATTTTTTTGTCGCGCTACTTCTTAGAATTGCATGATAACCGTAGCTTCTAAAAAATTTCGACCGAAAGATCTAAAAACTAGAATCTTAGAGATTTTTTTTAATTCCCGTTACGACCATTTTTCACCTAAATACAGTCTGTCAAAAATCACGGAAAAATTTCGGAAATTCTTTTGACCCTTTAATTTTTTGCATTAGTTTATATCCAATCAAAATTTGGTTTTTATAATTCAAAATTAGTCTGAGACCAAACAAGAGACATCTACGCCCGCGCCGTGCAAATAACCAAACTAAACTTGATCTAGTGACTGTTTTATAAACAACTGATTAACTGGGGTGATACAGGGACGGCCCAAGCTTCGTGCTATAATACTTGATTAATTTTATAGAACACATGATTTAGACCAAAGGTTGCTTAATGGAAGTTGTGTATTTTTACACCCCCTATCACCCCTTGGGGGAAAACGCCTATATCCGAAACATTGTGTATTTCAGTATTGGTTTTCCTTACTCCTAATCCTCAAATGCAATCTCCTGCATCTGTGCAGCTATGCAAAATTAACATAACCGAATATCTCCCGCAACTTCCTATTTACCCAACTCATTCCCAATCAATGCTTGCACGTCCCTAAATACGAACGCCGCCCGCAAGATAACCAGAAACCCGGCGAGCGGGATTTAATTCAAACATCATATTATTGCGTTTGTTATGCTTCACGGCGATCCGAGCGCCGTCGCTTATCTTTGTGCAAATGCTCATCGCCCGTCTTGTGGCCGCAGGAAGCTCTCCCGTTCGGGACGTATTCCGCCATGGCAGGATTTCGGTGCACATCCGCTCCGGGGACGACAATCTTGCCTCGAATTTACATGCTCCGGGTCCTCGGTCAATATTGAAATCCTCTCTTAAATATTTATGTGCGGACGTAGGGAGAGCGCGAACGCCGGCGGAAAATTTTGGGGGGTGGTTGGGGAATGCACGAAATAGAGGTTTGTTCCGGGGATTTTCACGGAAATTTATTCGTGCTTTGATGAATTTACATGTCGGGTTCGAACTATTTAATGGGAGACTGCTGTGATGTCGTAAACTACTAAGGCTCGAATTACGATAAAGTTGGGCAATGTTTTGGTAAAACCTTTCCTGAAACCAGATCAGATTTCAGTCAGTTGCTGAAATTTTACAGAAAAACTGGAAAGCGCATTTATTTATTCATTCTTTTAACCCAGTTTAATGCTACAAAACTTATACAGAGATGCTGAAGTGTATGGAAACGGTCGATTATCTCCTAATAGTCCAGTCGGCAGAGACCAAAAAGTTACTGTTGGTGACATTTCCCTCATAACCCGGAAATAACTACACAGACCTACTGTTACGTCGTAACATTTATTTTTACTTATAAACTATATGTATTTTTGTTTACCTAAATAATTAAGCAGTAACGGAATTAGTCTAAGAAAATCCTGAATCCAAAACATAATTACATTTTTAAATTGAGGGATAATTGAAGGGTCCGAGTTTATCCAGGTACAAATTATAACATTATTAATATATTAGATTGCATTTATTGATACAATTAAGAGGATTAGGATTTGGAATTCCTTGGACTGAACCTAATAGACCGGGAGATATTAGACTGAAGTTCGACGACGTCTTTCTCGTGTATGCCTCTGAGAGTACTGAAAGGTAACCGAGAGACAAGTACAATAAACTAAATTTAAAAGATGGGCTGCTGGACACCTTTGTGAAACTTTAATTTTCCTTTTCAAAAAAATAATATGTACAGCGACGTATTTCACACTTATGCCATGTTCGTAAGTTGAAGAAAAGTTTCGATTTTATCACAAAATTTCTTTGGCATAAGTGTCGCAAGGGACCAAAAAATGGAAAACTTTGTAAGAAAATGTGGAAAAACATCTTTATTTGTCTACCAATTTCTTATGAATGCCAATTAGAAATATGACATTATTATATTCGAAAAGCTTATAAAAAACATAAGTCTTACTACGGACTAAAGAAAATAGAGCTTTGGAAAAGCTGCGGAAAATTTTTATTTTCATGCTATAACTTTCTCATTTATGCCGTTGAAAATTTATGATACTTACTATAAATAATGTACTGTGTCAAGTAGGCATCACTCCTCTATGCGTCCAATATGAAGGCATAAGTTCCAAAGTTGTAGGAAAATTCATGAATTTTCCTACAACTTTTTAAAAAATTTTTAGCATATAGTCCTCACCAGGGACTTATGCCCTTTAAAAAATGAATACTTTAATTTTTTTCTTTGCAATAAGCTTTAATTTATTCACGAGAAAAACGTTGACCAAAACGAAAAATTTTCCACAGCTTTTCCAAAGCCCTATTTTCTTTAGTCCTTAGTAGGACTTATGCCAATGTTTTTTATGAGCTTTTCGAATATAATAATGTCATATTTCTAATTGGCATTAATGAGAAATTGGTAGACACATAAAGATGTTTTTCCACATTTTCTTACAAAGTTTTCCATTTTTAGGTCCCTTGCGACACTTATGCCATAAAAATTTTGTGCTAAAATCCATACTTCTCTTCAACTTACGAACATGGCATAAGTGAGAAATACGTCGCTGTACACATTATTTTTTTGAAAAGGAAAATAGAATTTTCACGAAGATGTTCCGCAGCCCATCTTTTAAATTTAGTTTATTGTACTTGTCTATCGGTTACCATTCAGTACTCTCAGAGGCATGAACGAGAAGGACGTCGTCGATCTTCAGTCTAATATCTCCCGGTCTATAATCACCGGTCATCAACACTTAATGATAATAACCTAGGGCAGTATAAAAACCAATGATTGTATTCAAAATGAGAACTTACAATCTTCCTTAGCAAGTAGTCACTAAGATTGTCAACGTATTACTAAATATACTTTAGATAAGTAAAATATCCGAAACAGTTTTATTTCCAAGATCTCCGAAACAAGAAACATTTCACCTACTTTAAATGATGAGTACGATAACAGGTTAATTTGCTGACAAAGTATTTTATCAGGGAAAAAGTTATTACCAATTTAATTGCGAAAATTCGCTTTTTTAGTAGTTTTCTTTAAATAACTCAGCGGGATGACTGTACGAAAAAATACTTACGACATGATTTGTTCGTAATAAAAATAGTTAGAAAATGGCGGTGGTCCGATTATGAAATTTGCAATAATAAAACTGTAAGATTGAAAAAACGTCAATTTTTCAAAATTGCTGTAAAAATGTCAACAAACAGTGATAAAACTTTCGAAAACTATAGTTCAATATATGGAATATTTTATAAATGCACATATGTATACGTCCAAAAATTAAAAAAACGGTGACGTATAAAACCTTACCAAACCTGCAAAAATGAAGATAATTGAATTTTGCAAATTGCTTTTGGTTTTTGCATATTTACACTGTGTGTACCAAATTTCAAGTGTCACCAAAGCTTCAAACAAATTTGGCGAAGTTTCGAGTTTCAGATGCAGTGGATTTATTAAACCTTATAGAACAAAAAGTTTTGCTCTCTTGATTTTCAGCTTTAGCGTCATTATTGTATATAAGTATTGTGATGCTCCAATTATGATAACTAGTTTTTTTATGTTTTGTGTATTTGTATGTATTATATTGTATTGAGCGACAGTGAAATATTAGAAATTTTGACTATTAATTTAGAAAATATAATTTTATTACTTACCAGGCTAGCTTTCTTATATGATATCACTCAATTTAATATAAATTGTAATTTAAAGATTATTTGTTTTTTTTTTAATAAAGTATTCGGGATTTAAAATGAAATTCTATTTTATTTTTGATGATTTGACTGACAACTAGATTACCTCTGTTAATTTTGCATAAATAATTTATATGAATTTTAGTAGAACATGAGTTCTCATCTCAGTAGTCGGTTCATATATTAAATTTTTACTGGTAACTGAATTTGCAAAAGAATTAAATAATATCGTTGTGATCTGGGTTCAAACTTTATATTGATATAAAAATAACAAACAAATTAATAAAATTTTCTAGTCCCTATTTAACCTGCTCTAACTTATATCTATTCTACAAACATGTACTTATTATCTTCTACTATTACTTATTATCACTCACTTATTATCTATCTACCCACACAGCACATGACGTCCCTGGGATATCCTCATTTAGTCCTATATATCCTAATCGGGGATCTCAGTCCTCAGGATATCCTCATGATATTTAAATAAGACAAGTAGATCCTATCAATATCCTAGTTGGNTCGGTCTCTTGTCTCGCTATGCTGGCTGGGATTTCTAGACTCGCCTGGTATCTCTCACCCCTTGTCTCCTTTATTCTTAGCTAAGATAATTCATATACTTTTTACTAATATGACCTTTTTTTATAGTTACGCTTTAGTTATCTGAATCTCCTTTCTCTTTCTTCTAACACAAATTCTTTTCTCAAGAAAATTTTCTTTCTGGTTCTCAGTAACAGCTTTTCACTTTTCCTTTCGTCTTCTATAATTTATTTTGCTTTTACTTATACAATCTTCTTGTATTCTTTTTGACAATTCCTCTCTTCTCTCCTGCACTCTTATTTTTAAATACAATTTTTTTTTAATTTAACCAATCAGATTACTTTTAATTTTACATTTCCAATCTAACTTTTGTAGTATTATTTAATTCCTATTTTGCTATATAGTACCCTTATTTTATAACCACTTTTATTAATTTAGATTGATATTTTATTAATATTTCATATTTTACTTTTAAATTGTCATTTTGTATATAATTGTCATCAAATTTCAAATCTGTAACTTACACTGTCATTCTTTGACAATCTCTTTTCATCCCAATACTGAAATTTAAACTTTTGAACTTTTGATTCATCTCAATATATTGAACTATAGTTTTCGATAGTTTTATCACTTTTTGTTTATAATTGACATTTTCACAGCAACTTTGAAAAATTGACGTTTTATACGGTTTTTTCAATCTCACGGCTTTTTTTATGAAAACAACAGTTATGCCAGAATAAAGAGAGAAAATAAGCTGTAATAAACAACAAATATTTTCTTGGAAATTTTGTTTCATAAGGTGCCCAAAGTATTCACCATTTGCCTCCTGACGGTAATGAATTCGCTGAACAAAATTTTGTAGTGAATCTAAAAAGATGTTAAGAGGAATAGTGGAAATTCATGCCTTATTATTTCCTGCAACTCTTCGATATTTTGCGGCGTATTTTTGTAGACTGCTTATTTTATGTGACCCCACAGAACAAAGTCAAGCGGGGTCATATCGGGAGATTTAGCTAGCCATTCAATTGCCCCTCTGCGTCCAATCCAATTATCAGGACGCTTACTGGTGTTCCACTTGTTCGTCGATCTGTCACACCTCCAGTTTCAAGAAAACGCTGCAATGTATTTGAAACGGCTATAGTCACTACCATTTGCCGTTGCTGGTATTGCAAAATTACCGACATAATTTAACGAGACAACGATATGCAATAAAAGTTCTAAATTCCGAGGCACTTTATCAAATCCCTTGCCTGCTGACGCCTGTGCCTACAATAATGTAATTTTGGGGAATTTTCATGAAACATGAGATAAAAAGAAGCTATATCATTTATTGCTTTATTTCATAAGTATTTTATGTTTGAGTGTTACGTAGAATTTTACATTAGAAATAACCCTGTTATCTAATTATTACTCCCTCAAATTTCACCTTCAGTTTTCTGTACCAAAGCGTATATCGCATAAAAACCTCATTACAAACAAAACAAAGCCCTCGATACGTTATCGCGTGTCATATTGATCCGCGTGTAAATAGGCGCGTCTTTTGTGGCACCATAATCCGAACTTGTTTTTAACCCATAAATAAATGGTAGCCGTTTTCATTACCCAAATGAAATTTCCAGATCGTTAAATTGCCGAATTGATTGCGTTACTTTGTGTCAATATCGTAAAACCAATTTGTTCTGAAAGCCAGTGATTCATCATGCTCATGTTTATTGATTATCCTAATGACATGCACGGGGCATGCGGTGCCAGGTGCCAACCTCAAGGTCTACCCCTTATTATGTCGCCGTGTAGTGCCTCAGTCCTACATAAAAACAAGAAAAATTACCCATTTCCCTTTAGCGGTCACTCTAATGGTTGGCGTTTTTTATCGTTTTCCGACAGTGCCGGAATCGAGCAGGAAACTGTATTGATATTTTCCTTATAGATGTCTTATTGTCCGTGGAAATCGTCTTATATGCTCGCATGTCATTAATGTGGAGTCCCTTACTACTACGAAATTGTTTTATTAACTACACCGAGAAAAGAATTCACTGTTAATAAATAAAAATTTATTTGCCCCAGCAGAAAAGTGGTGCACAGTAGGCAGCAGTTAAACAATTCACTTTCAGCTAAAACAAGATTCAACTGAACAAGTTATAACTGTGACATAACAAACAAAGAACTTGCTTTGCTAACACAATGCCATATAAAATATTTAAGAAATACTAAACTCAGAGTCTCAACAACAAATATTCGAGAAATCCGTCCCTGGCAAGAAAGTAATTAACAGCGATTAGCGATTAGCTGGTTCAATTAAGACATTAATTCCACCATACATTATATAACCTGTAATTATGTCCGTTACAATTGTTGCTAGCAATTAGAAACAGGTAGTGTTTGATAAAAAAAAATTATAGAAAAATTATTTATATATTTCTTTAAATAACTGTAATGTTTGAAATTAGAATACATAATGCAAGTGTAAGAACTGCAACAAAACGTGATGAAAATAAATATCGGGAAAAGTTAGTAAAGGCGACATTCTCTCATAAAATCATTCAAAATTTAATTTGGTATTTTTATTTATCTGTAGAATTTGTTCTTATAGTTATGTTATTATGCACATTATTATCAGTTTCAAGTTTTAAAATTAATTTTTCCCGGAGTACTTTTTCTTTGCCAATGTGGTTGTATTGAAGACATAGGCATTTAGTGGCAGTGATTATTCATAGATGTAACACTTTGCTACGTCTCGCGTATACTCACTGTAGTTAAGACTGTTAAGACTTCAAAAATAGCTGGATCATTCTTCAATTGAATGACCTATATGCATACTCATGAAGACTAAATTTGAAACCGGTATATGGCTGGTGGGTTCTACTGACTGATGAACGATGCTAGCTGTTTATTAGATATTTTCGGTATAATTCAATGGTTGTCTGGACATGTAGCCCTCAGGGGTAGTTTATTACTATTTTATCAATTAAAAAGCACTTTTTCTTGTGTGTTCATAATCATAAAGTATTTCTATTTATCACACGGATACGAGAGATACCAATAAACATAGATTTATTATTAATAATACAAGAAAACTATAATTTTAAGACAGATATAAAAATATACGTATTTTTCTATGTTTATATTATAAAATATTCCAAGGATACGAGTATTTTCGTATTTCAATTTTACAAAAATAATAATTATGTATTTGCAATATGACTAATCTTTTAATTATCCATTAGATTCGTTTACTAATTATAAAAATGGCTTGTTCTTGCCATTATTATAAATAATTATCATAAATAATGAGACAAAACTGTGGAAGACAAAAAATCGTAATTGTCCCGTAACCTTGGATTAAGATTACATCCAGTACAAATAAAATCACTTACAATTGTCGCGTAAAAAGTAGGTTTTGCGTAATACAAACGACCACAATTATGTGGGTAAGCGAAGGACATCGGCAGTCCATTCCTTGAGGCACACGCAGAGCTTTATACGATTTATTGTAACTACTTGGAGCAAAATTCGGCACTCTTTGAGGGGTTTCTCCTAAAGGATGTTTTTTATTTTGATTCAAAATTTTTATTAAATTATTTTTTCAAGTCACAAATTACAGGTTAAATTTTTCTTAAATATAGTGCACACCATAAAACAGCCCGTAGTCCTAATACGTATTTTTCTGAATACTATGCAAAAAAATTTTAATAGCTGCAAAATAATCGCTAAGAATCCTAAAAATTCGACAAAAATGTTGGGGAAGACAAAGTGTCATGTTAGTTCCGCTTTTCACTTATTTTTCGAAATATACAACTATCCATAAACTCTAACAATTGCAATGAAATAAATAACATCAGTCCGAATAACATCTTTCCAATTGAAAAATTTGAAGTTAATAGTCCAGGGAACCAAGGGTTTCCCCTTGGAATTCTTTCGGAAAAAACCATTGACGTGAAACTTAGTAGAAAATAGCTCAAGAAGCGAAAGTTATATAGTGCTGACGAACGCTTTTGCCCAGGGCTGGAAGCCACCCCTTCTAGGGGTGAAAAATAAACTATTGAAAATAACCCCAGGAATCGATAAAGCAATCAATTTTAAGCAAAAAGTATCTTATGAATATTTTTCGATAAGTCAATATTTTGAGTTATTGGCGTTTGAATATGTACATTTTTTTATTTAAAAAAGATGTTTTTTAGTAGTTTTTCTCGAATAACTCAGAATATAGACATTTTATGAAAAAAAAAACATCACGAACAAATGAAGCTTATAAAAAAAAGAAAAAGATTGAGTTTTTTTTCATTTTTGTAGGTGCAATAGGTGCTGAGATACGGCTGGTTGAAGATAATTTTATGTTCGCCAGAAACTAAATTGGAAGCATTTAATGTAAAATAACTAAAAAAATATATATTTTTCAAAAAATGCACAGAACATTTACTTTAAAATTAACTTAACTTTAAAGTCATTAGCATAAAAACTAACAGAGTTATGATCTAAATAAAACTGTTAATTCACTTTTTCGGAAAAAACAATCAGTACAAAAAGTGATGAATTTTCCAAGAGATTTAAAATTAAAGATAATCCTTCTACAATTTACAATTTTTATATGCTAGCAATATATTATACAAGTTTAAGCGGTTTATAATGCATATTTATGTAAATATTAAGTTTTAATTGAAAAAAAAATTTATTCCAGAAAAATACATATTTTTGAAAATAACTAAAAATAAAAAAGATACGAAAGATACGAAAAATATTCAAGAGTACAAAAGTATATTTGTGTAGGATAAAAATTAACAGATATGTCCTGCTAGAAGTTTGCAGTTAGGGCGAAGGTCATGTTTTTCAAATCCTTTAACCTCAAAAATCTCAAAAACAACGGGATAAAAAATATTCAATTTTACAGTACATTTAGCTGTCGAAATTTTCTGTAAAATCATTTTTGGAATAGCTTTAAAATTAAAGAAGTTGTCGTTAAAAAACCAACTATACCTTACCGCTTCAATTTTCGGAGCATATAAATATTTTGCTTATCCACAACTTTGGAGCATACATAGGTATAGGTACATAATAAAATAATATATATTTGAAATTATAACTTTCTGCATGAAAAAAACGTTGAGAAATAATTATTTTGAATAATGCACTTTCAGCTTGTTGTAAATTTATGTACCTTCACTTTTATTTTTTGGTCTAATTTGACCGGACTAACTATAATATCTCGAAAATCATGGAAGACATTAAACATTTTGATCCCAGGAGTTACGGTTACCGGATTGGCCTCCTTTTCTGGGACGCCCTGTATAGCGCAGCGCAAGAGATTTATTATTAGTTTTTTTCCTCTACTTTGTGGTGCTTTTTCTCTACTTCGAGGACCGTCTATTAAAGATAAGTAAAGTAACGCGACGACTGCAACTCCCAACGTCTCGCGAGACCCAAGCTAAACCTAAAATATATTTTCAAAAGTATAGAATCCAGCACTTTAGTGTGATTGACTCGGAGACCGGCGTATCTCACTTCCCTCCCGCGATTGGCATTTGGGGAATCCCGCGGGAGGCGGCGCGCAGTTAGGCGAAAACAGAAACGTCTACATCCCTTATGCATCCGACGTTTACCTTACCCGAAGCCGATTTGATGCCCCCCTTTTCCTCGACGGGCTTTCACGTGAAAGGAAAACAATTGATGATTGTATACTAATAAAATAAAGTGCCTCCTAATGCGATTAAGGGGGGGTATATTATCGAATTTCGTAGGACGCCTTGCTTTTTGAGTTCGTTTTTTTTTCCTGAGAGCTGTCGAGAATCGTTCGTGTAAAAGTGTGGATGTAACATTTGCTCGTGAAGATAGCATTACTCGAAAATAATACGAAACAAGTGTTTTAGGTACTAATTGGTGTTCAAATTTCAGTTCGAATCGCATATAAATACAGGGC
>NW_019418856.1:7733-11004 GCF_000390285.2 Anoplophora glabripennis | reverse complement strand
GAAATCGAGAAATTTAAAAATCACGCGCGTCTTAAGTTCTTGACTGGAGTTGGTTTCGTTCATGCGTTAAGCAGGTTAAGCGCTGTTGTCACGTTGTGATGAAACTCCCCAATATTAATACTCGCCGTATTTTGAAAACTGTTAATGTTACGCCCCTGTAATATACAACTTTTTTGTTCATTTATGATTACTCTATCTTATGCCGAATCTACATTGCGGAAAGTTTGATATATTTATAGTATAATTCAGGCCAAAGTTTGTGTGTTGTGGAACCGTCAAATATGCACGTGTTTCTAGAAATATGTTTCATGGAAAGAATACTTCCATAACAGATAATATTAAACATAATAAAATAGGTATATTATACAATTTTTTAATGCTAACATTGAATTTTGTACCACGATTCTCATATCACAATCTTAGTAATAAAATGCCTTTCAATAAACTTATAGCAGCTGCGTATACGTAAAAAATTATGCAACTGCTATTACCGTTGTTCGCCCATAATTTGGGGAACGAATTAACAGTTTTATTAAAATTTATCGCGACTGTCGCTTAACAAATAATATTTTTATGGGAATTTATGATTGATACTGACGACCGACGTCCTCAGAGTCATCGTTTGCATAAAAACCAACCGAGCCAGGACCTAATTTACAACCGGACCACTTTAATTGATCGGTTATGGTGGCAGCCACCCAGACTTCGAGCGCGACAAGCCTCTAACCCGAACACCTCGTCCGAGGGCAAAAACAATAAAAAAAACATTTATATTCCGTGTAATGTAGGTATCTTATTCATTTCCAACGCCTAATATCTCTGAAAAACCATCAGTGTGTCATGTTATACCTCTGGTTTCCCCAGGAAAGCGACCTCACGTCTACTGCGGCTAGCGCTGTTCCCGCGAGGAGTCGCCACGAAGACAAGACGACGTGGAGGCCGTTTCAAGAGGGAGAGGTGCGAGATTACATCAGGTAACTTCGTTGAACACAAATTTGTCGGGAATTTTTAGGTGTTTTATTTCTGTGGCTGGTGCCTGGCGGGGGGCTATTGTGAGGAATATTTACACCCTTTATCCCCTAATAAATTATGTAGTGATTTTATCTTGTAGATTTAGCCGTATATAACGCTTCAGTTTTAGTTTATATACTGCGACGTCCCACCAGACTCTGCATTATGCGAGGGCGTGGACGCCAGAAAAATAGGAACGGAGTTTTTGAATGAGTTGTAGGTTCTCATTTTTGTTGACGTGTACCGTGTACTGCCAGTGATCTTTACGGGAATGAATCATTTGTACCATTTCATCATAGCACGCTAGATGTAGGTACAGTTCGTAGGTTTACTTATGTAGTCCAGACGGTATCTGTTTCGGGTATGATCGGAGATTTATGCTTTAACGACTTCTAAATAACACCAGAAATGATAATTTCTCTATGTAAATAAAAAAAAAACGTGGGCTTAATTTTTATTGCAAAAAAGTATAAAAAATAGCAAAAAAATTCATTTTTTTCTTGGATTTCTCGTCGACAACTTGGTAACTATTCGTTTTAGACAAGAATGGAAGAGGAAAAAAGTTTTGTAATTAAATTCTGAACAAGATAGAGTTAGTTGCAATTGGAAAAAATAATTATTGTTCTTGCAAAAATCGGAAAAATCATTTAAAAAATTGCAAAAAATGCTAGTTTATTTGTCAATTTTTTTCAGACACTTGAATAATACCTAGGATCTTCATACTTTTCCCAATTAAACTTCTTAGTGTATAGAATCATCACACCAAATTTCATCCAATTCGGTTCGATAGTTTTTACATAATAATTGTTTAAATTTTTCTTTTTTTTTTAATTAAAAAATTTTCAAAATCAAATTTCTAAAAATCTAAAGCCTTTGAATACTTGAAAATTTCACCACAAAAAGAAGAGCTCTCAAGCTTTAAAATGCTTTTTGAAAAATTCAAATCGGACGATTAGGTGAGCCGTGGTGATTGTTTAAACATTTTCGCAATTTTCACGCTTATAAACAATTGCAATAATTTAATGTTTTTTTAAATTTTTTTTATTTTAAAATATGGTTTGAAAGTACTCGGAAAGACGAGTATTTAAAAAAAAACTGATGATCCGCCCATTATTTTCGGAGTTATAGCCCGTTAAAGTTAACCCTTATTTACAGCAAAACTATAAGGGTATAAGGGCTGTTTTTTGAACTAATAGGTTTGTCATTCCGAGTACTTTCCAGATATAAATTTTCAAAATTTGCAATCACGGGCGTCCCATTTAAAATGTCACTCAAAGATATTCAAGACCGCGTGAAATCAATGAGGTATCAGTGGTGGGGGGAGCAAACACACAGCTACTCCGATCTGAATTCTCGAGTTCAAAACTGCGACGCTCGGAAAAATTTCACTTATCTCAGCTTCTAATGGACCAATTTCGATGATTTTTTTTTAAATCGATGTCTCGCAACTTAAAAAATTCAATTATCATATTTTCAACTACCTTTTATTATTAATTATTGGACTTTTGACATGCCGATAAACAGTTACTTTAAAAAATGATTAATTTATTATGTTTATTTATTTACTATGTTAATATTCACGACCAAAAT
Source organism: Anoplophora glabripennis (assembly GCF_000390285.2). Classification (NCBI taxonomy): domain Eukaryota; kingdom Metazoa; phylum Arthropoda; class Insecta; order Coleoptera; family Cerambycidae; genus Anoplophora; species Anoplophora glabripennis. The sequence continues at coordinate 8,403 of NW_019418856.1, read as the reverse complement.
TTTTGCATGTTGCACCAGGTAATACTAGTAAGTTTGTTTAAATATTATAAAATTGTTTAAACAATAATTATTTAAATAAACAACTGAAAATTGGTATTAATTTTTAGTTGTACGATAAATTTCTAAAAATCTTTCAAAAAAAATAAATTGTGAATAATTATAATTTTAATTTTTTCGTTTACTTTTAAAATATTTATCTAAAATTTATTTTTTATTTATAAAAAAAAGTATAAGAATCTTTTGGATACTTAATTAATACCAACAACATGGTGCAACATGCAAAAATTTTGGTCGTGAAAATTAACATAGTAAATAAATAAACATAATAAATTAATCATTTTTTAAAGTAACTGTTTATCGGCATGTCAAAAGTCCAATAATTAATAATAAATGGTTGTTGAAAATATGATAATTGAATTTTTTAAGTTGCGAGACATCGATTAAAAAAAATCGTCGAAATTGGGCCATTAGAAGCTGAGATAAGTGAAATTTTTCCGAGTGTCGCAATTTTGAACTCGAGAATTCAGATCGGAGTAGCTGTGTGTTTGCTCCCCCCACCGCTGATACCTCATTGATTTCACGCGGTCTTGAATATCTTTGAGTGACATTTTAAATGGGACGCCCGTGATTGCAAATTTTGAAAATTTATATCTGGAAAGTACTCGGAATG
>NW_019418856.1:0-7436 GCF_000390285.2 Anoplophora glabripennis | reverse complement strand
ACAATAATCGCAGAGTGGACTGGTTTCTGAAGTCTCGAGAGTTTCTCAAAACAAATCCGAGACTCCTATACGCATCGGCTAAGGAACCGTGGATGTGCCGCAAGAAACTCAGCTGCGCGTCAAAAATAATACCAAGGTCTTTAATGCAATCAGGCCTCTTGAGAACACTGCCTTGCAATACATAATCGAATGTGATAGGCACTTTTTTCCTATGAAAAGACATAACATTACATTTGTTAATATTAAGAGGCAACGTGTTTTTATTACACCAATCATTAAGTGAAGCAAGATTTCTCTGAAGATTCTCACAGTCCAAAACAGAGTTGATCTGACCAAATATTTTTACATCATCAGCGTATAATAAATAATGAATGTTTAGATCTTCCGCAATATCATTAATAAAAATATCAAACAGAAGAGGTCCAAGTATGGACCCTTGAGGTACACCTGATGTTTGAAGAAACGCATCTGATTTGAACCCACGATATTGCACATATTGGGATCGGTTACGGAGGTATGAATGAAATAATTTTATTAAACCATTACATAGACCTACGTTGCTAAGTTTATTTAACAGTTTGGAGTGATCGAGTCTATCGAACGCTTTAGAAAAATCCGTATAAATGACGTCGACCTGACTTCCGACATCAAGAGCTGCAGAAATATATTGTGTCTTACACAGTAAGTTTGAAATTGTTGACCGTCCTTGTATGAACCCGTGCTGTTCAGGGATAATTATATTTGAAGTATGGGATGATATAAAATTGTGCAAAATAGTCTCAAACACCTTACAGAAATTGCTTAAGATAGCAATGGGCCTATAATTTGAGAATTCGTTTTTTGCTCCTTTCTTATGGACAGGCGTTATACGCGATACTTTCCAGTCATCAGGAAATTCACCAGATGCAAGTATACGATTGAATAGGATAAGCAAAGGTTTGCAGAAGATTACAGCGCAATCTCTAATCAAAAATGCTGGAATTAGGTCAGGGCCCATACACATATTGTTTTTTAGTCTTTTAATTGCCTTTATAATATCGGACTCAGAGATTTTCATCAAATGTAATACATGACAATTGTTACTTTCCACAGTGTTATTAAATTCTTCAGAGAAAACGAATGCGTCACAGAAGAATGCTGCAAATGTGTCAACGATTAATTGAGAATCATTTATAAAGTGGTCATTATTTATCATAGATGAAGGTATAGAACTAGTATCCTTTTTTGAATTCAGAAAACTCGAGAAAGTATTAGGATTGGATTTGATTGCGTTTTCAGCGTCACCAATGAAAATGTTGTAAGCATTTTTTTTGTTAATTTTAGACCAGAAATCAAATTACATTTTTCTGGGGCTATTTTTTCAAAGGATAGAATAAAAAAATACGATTTCCAAGCTTAAAATTTTTAAATACGTCTATTTTTCAGATATTTAGATGTTTCGAGAGTCATATCTTCTTCAGAAGAAATATTGAAATCGGAGATTAAGTCCTCCGGCCGGTAAACCGAAGCGATTCTACAGAAAAACACATCCCTCTGGGAGTCGTAACTCATCTCTGAGCCTATAAAAAATATCATAAAATCGTTGTCCTTTTCAACGCCTCATTCCAATCTACATTCGTCTTGGTCCCGCATTTATTTGTGGTGTCATAAAACCCTTACAAATATTGACGCGGTGGTCAATAAACAAAGCCAGTTTGCATTTAATTTTAGCGATCGTTGTCTTAAGACGGCCGGAACGAGCTCGTATGCAAATGAGAGGTCATAAACAAGGGCAAGGCGAGTAGTTGTGTAGTGACAAGCAATTATATGTACCGCGACCGAGATAATTGTCTACCACGACTTGCTCCGTTGGCGGGGTGACCCTACGGGATATCATATTTTATATAAATCGTCAGGAATTAAAAACTTAACGTTGTCCATGTTGTTAAATCTCATAATTTAAAAACTCGAACAGTATTAAATAAATATTAGTAATTAAATAAATACACAAAAATAAGTAAATAACCTGTTTCATCACCTGATTTTGGTGGGCGAAAATTGAGAGGCAAATCAATTCATTGGAACATTTATTATCCAGGGTGTTTTTAAATTAAGTAGCAAAAATGGTACCACTGAATGTAGAGCCAAAAATAAGAGGATTGAAGTAAAAATACCTCATATGAAAGTTGCACCCCTGAGACGACATACCCTCTTAAAGGAGGGGATTGAAATTCACATTTTAATTTTTCTTTTTAACATGAGGAATGCTAGAGACACGAAACTTGGAATGAGTATCCTACTAATAAAGAGACAACTTTTCAATGTTTGTTCGATCATTGGCGTATTTTATAAAGGAGTGAAACAATCGACCCCATTGCAATATTGTACTAGAAATTTTTTATATGACCCAAATTATTTATTTAAAAATATTTATTAGGAAGACTGATTTATTGCGCAACTTTTTTACCTCTTGTAATTTTTCGATAGAACCGATAGTTTTCTAGTAAAAAAATTACATGCGTCATCGTTCACTAAAGGGGTAATTGCGAAAATTTGTAAAAATAGTAGGCGGATGTCATAACAAATAAATTTATATTTATCATATTAATAAATTGATACTTGAACCAATAATTAGTACCAATTGATTAATTTATGGCAAATAATATTTATACCAATGACGAATATGTCGACATGCTCCCAAGTTTTTTCGAATGCAAAAAAAATAGTAACGCTGCAGTAAGATTACACTACCCAAAATATCCAAACCGACTGATTCCTCATAGACAAACATTGGCCTCGGTGGAAAGAAGGCTTCGCGAAACTGGTAAAATTCTGCCCAATCGTGAGGGTGCCGGAAGAAGTAGTAATGCCCCAACTGTTGAAACTGAGGAAGCTATACTGGAACTTCCAGAACAAGACTGTGTGGTACAAGTACAAGACCGGTGTCCAGGCAATTGCAAGTTTCTCACAGTCTTGTGTGGAATGTAGCTCATGAAAATCTTTTATACCCTTTTCACCATCAACCCGTGCAAGAATTGAATGACCCTGATTTACCTAACGGAGTGGATTTTTGTCAATGGTACATTAATATTTCCAGGACTTAAATTTCCTAACGAATATCCTTTCACCGATGAATAAAATTTTCCTAGATATAGAGTTCATAATGTTTATTCATGGTCGGAAGAAAATATTCATAAAATATTTGTTTCAAGATGTCAACATAATTTCAGTTTAAACGTTTGGATGGTAATTGTAGGAAATACTCTAGTAGGTCCTTTTATTCTTACACACAGGCTTGGCGCGGCCGAGTATCTTAGATTTTTGAACGAAAATCTTCCAACATTACTTGAGGATGTACCCCTCGATACATGTCAGGTGGTGTGGTATATGCACGATGGGGCGCCTGCACATAGTACACTTGCCGTTAGAGAATGGTTAAATTTCAATTACCCGAATCGCTGGATTGGTCGTGGTCGTGATGCCCCTGTTTGTTGGCCTGCACGTTCACCTGACCTAACGCCTATGGATTTCTTTTTGTGGGGTCATATAAAAAGTATTGTTTATGCCACTCATGTTGCCTCCTTAGAAGAACTACGCTTAAGAATGTTCCAGGCAGCAGATGATCTTCGCAATAACTAAGAACTGTTTGTGCGAATGCTTTATAACTTCAATAGACGTATTAGGTTATGCTTGCAGCAAAATGGAAATTGTTTCGAGAATATTATTTAAATTTAATTTTGCATTTCTTGTTTTTGTTAAATTTTATTTCAGATAAATAATTTTACCTAATACATGTCCCATAGTCATAAGTTATCAAACATTTTTCATTAATTAATAGCAAATTATTCTTTATGTTATTATTAAATTACCAGCTTATTGACAGATAATGTCAATTTATTAATATGATAAATAACAATTTATTTGTTATGACATGCGCCTACTTTATTTGTACAAATTTTCGTAATTACCTCTTTAATAAACGATGACGCATTTAATTTTTTTACTAGAAAACTGTCGGTTTTATCGAAAAATTACAAGAGGAAAAAAAGTTGCGCAATAGATCAGTCTTTCTAATAAATATTTTTTAATTTATAATTCGCTTCATATAAAAAATTTCTAATAACATATTGCAATGGGGTTGACCGTTTCACTCCTTTATAAAATACGCCAATGATCGAAAAGTTGTCTCTTTATTAGTAGGATGCTCATACCAAGTTTCGTGTCTCTAGCATTCCTCATGTTGAAGAGAAAAATTAAAATGTGAATTTCAATCCCCTCCTTTAAGGGGGTACATCGCCTCAGGGGTGCAACTTTCATATTTCGTATTTTTACTTCATTCCTCTTATTTTTGGCTCTACATTCACTAGTACCATTTTTGCTACTTCATTTAAAAATACCCTGTATAAAATATGTAAGTACACCAGTGGAGCCATAAACAATCTTCGAGTACTGACAGCATGAGCATCTTCCGCAGCGTTTAAAATTTTGGTCCAAATTTCTTTTTCTCTGGGTTTGTTCCCATCCGCTATTCCCGTGTTGGCGTTCAAAGCTTCTATCTGATATCGTCTTACTGTTACACTTTCATATCCCCATTGACTTAGATTACATAAAAGAAGCACCGTTTTTAGTTTATTGATCGATGCTGTTAACATTTTTTAATACAAATTCCAAAATATTAAAACCATACATCCGGACGCACACCAAATTACAGTCCATTAGCTCCATCAAATTTAACAGGAAGCAATTTGGTCCTCCTGCTACGATTACCCTTGCAATTTCCGATTCCGCGCCTTTTCGATTCTATTACGATAAGTCTTAACACCTGTATGGGGTCGTTGAGGAAGTAGACGAAAATTCGACCCTATGGCAAAGGATATAGGAAGCGGCGATTGTTTCCGAGGCAATAACGTGAATTTATTACAATGTAACGCTATTTAATTCCGTTATTAGGAAAAGGTATGGTCTTGTGGTCTATCGAGTGGTAAATTGGACAGCTGACACATGATGGGTGGTTATGCTGATAGAAAAATCATTAAAGTAACATGTGCTTCTTTGGAAATGTAAGATATCTGTCCTGGACTAAGTTCGTGTTTTGATACTGAAGATTAAACATCAGAAGATATGTTCAAATAGCCATATTTTGAAGTGAATATCAATAAAAATAATAAAAAAATGTCAAGTCAATGACGTTATGTAAAATATTGACAATTTTGAGATAAAATGCATGTAATAGTGCTGATTTGTCATCAGAATTTCATTGCGAATTAAATTATTTACTTTTCTTTGTATCTGTTGTAGTGTCGCTTGGCGAAAAACGAGCTTTAGTTGTATTTGATACGTTTTAAGTGCTAGCGACTATTTTCCTGTGTTTCCAGTTTGATAACTCATGAGGTGTAATTTGCCTAGCGTCTGGACTGTTATAAAAATTTCTTAGACAAAACATCTCCAACTTTCTTGTGTAGTGTAACACGGTTGACAGATCCAATTCACACCCTTTCAGGGTCCGCGAAGGTCCCTCCAGACTGGCATTATACTCTCGTTAAATATGTAACAAAGAAAGCTTTTCTTGAAATTTATTACGTATTTGCTTTTTCTCTTACTGGCTACCCGTTAACGAGGTGTCAGAGGCAGTTTTTCTAATTATGCGTGTCAATATTTTCCGAAAAGGCCCAGCGTGTTTGCACGCACAACAGACGCACTCTTTAACGAATTACTGGGTTATTTGGAACTCCCAGAGGTTTTCGTGGCTGTTCTCTTTTTCTTGCGTAATTTATGCCTCTATAATTGGTTCAGTTAGAGTTCGGGGACAGGTGTAGACTCTGTTTACCTGGTTTTGAAATCGAATCCCGGTATTATGTTACGCTTGAGTTTCCGAAGAGTCAAAGAGGTGCCTTTTTAGCGAGCGAAGGGTCTTTGCGGCGAAGGAAATCATCCAGCAACGTCGACCGTACAATAATATGTGCAAAAACGAATAAATTTTTATGTAAAATGTGAATGATTTCGCCAATTTATGATAATGAAACAATATCCGTCATTCATCATTGAGAACAATTTTTTTACTCTTTGCTGGCATAAAAATATGTACAGAAATACAGAATTTTATTATTTTTGACATATCGTATTTGTTGTTGCATTAATGAAACTGATTTAGTCATCAGGATCAATGAAGAGTAACTTACTCATATTTCAAGAGATTTGTTGTCGCGTTGCTTAGTGGGAAACAAGCTTTAGTGTCATTTAATAATGTTTAAATGTAAGTGATCATTTTTCATTACTTTTTAGCCAGCACATAGACTTTTCGAAGACGCAATTTATTCAGCGACATTGACAGCATGTATGTAGATATAAAAATACCATAATTTTACGCAATATATGACTATTTTTGGCACATAATATTTGTTACTGTATTAGTGGCACTAATTTGATCAACATACAAAAAATGTTAATAAATTTGCGTGTAATGTTTGTTGTTACTTTAATAGAACCACACGCAAAAAAAATTATTGTTTCAAATGTACAACATTTGATTTTAAGGTATCGCACCTTTAGATATAAGCAAGAAAATATTTCCTTCTTTCAAGAAAATTATTTATTTATTTAAATTCTTTAAATTTCTACCCAGAAATATAATTTCTTACTTAGGCAGCATTTAAAATAAATATTTGATACTTACAGTTAAACAAATTATATTCTTAATTTTATGCTCTACATAGATTTTACAGAAATATATTTTGTATTGTATATTAATGTATCGTTAGTTTAATACAAATATGAATAGTTTTTGTCAAATGATTGTATATATTTATTTTAAGAATATATTTGGATATAAATATTTCTCAGTAATAACAAATATTTTGTTAAACAACTAGGATCGTTCGTAAGTTTAACCAACCAAACATAGGTCGGTTTGGGACTTATTGATGGTCCTAATCATTATGTCGTTAGAACGATCTAGCTGCTTTAGTATCGTTACTCACAAACAGATGATCTACCGTGCTACTTCCCACCTACGCCTGCTACAATTTTCTTTCAAGAAAACATAAGTTTGATTATAATATGCTACATTTGTCTTGAATAATTCCTACATTAATACTAAATTTTAAATATATTTATATATTTCGAGGAACTGGTAGTATTGAAACAAATATATTTGCAGTTTATGATGAACTGTAAGAGATATTGTAGCTAAAGTCCGAGATAATAAATTTCGAAACTGTAAAAAATTTGATTTAAATTATACCTATACAGTATGCGCCTAAAGTATGGAATAAATTCAGTAAAAACGAAACTAATTTTTTTTGGGAAAAATCCTCGAACAGGTAGATTTTTAATTTAAAAAATACATATTTTAGCATAAAAGGCATTTTCAACCGTCATTTGTTTTCGAGTAATGACGTCATCGACATTTTTTTAAATAACATCCCCCTATTCTTTTTCTTGATTCTGAAAGATCGTTT